>NW_022900916.1:5011113-5109697 GCF_012274545.1 Fukomys damarensis
CGTGCTCCTGACCGGCTGCGGACAGGTGGGCAGACCCGGGTGGTCCAGGCAGGCTGTCAAACACACCATTCCGGATGATAAACGGAGACACTGGAGAAGCCTCATGCATAGTGCTTTTTCTATACACATAAGTGACCCAGAAACATAGTTGGGTAGTGCAGAAAAGTGCTCACAGGACAAAAAAGGAATGACTCCCCTCGGCTGCCAGGGTCCTGTAAGAGCGGCCGAATTTCTCTCATTCCAGATTGTGGCCTGGCAGCTGCTCCAGTGCCCCATCTAACAAGCCAGACTGTGTTGGAGTGCTTCATTTGGCTTTGCTCAGCTAAACACAACTTTGCTGCTAAACATGGCCAAAAAGAAAGGAGAGGAGACTTTTCCTGGGTCCACACTCCTGCCTGGGGCAGTGACATCGAGCTCCCCCATCCCCAGGCCACAAGGACGACTTTCTCCGAATCTCTCAACTGCCCTGAAGAATCATTGTGTTGAAAGAATCAACCTTCTTTCACAACAGGTGCTAGGAGGCAGGCAGGCCTTCAGGGACAGCCTGGACAGAAAACGCATCTGAAAAAAATCATTCACAAAGCCCAAGATGTGCTTCCTCGTGCTCTTCCCTGCAGGCGAGGCAGAAGATGGTCTGGCTGCTGACTAAAGGGTGTCCAGCCCCAGCGCACCATCCTGTCGCTGCCCTTCCCTTCCCTCCCTCCTCTCCCCAAGCCCAGGGCTACTCCGACGTGAACCCGCTCGATCACCCTGGACCCTTGCTCCGGGGTGGGGGTGGGGGCTTCACCACAGTCTGAGGCTCCTGCCGGAATCTGAGGGTCCCAGGCGCTCCTAACCCCCAACACTCATCTTTTCTAGGGAGCTCGTGGTCATGGCACTGCAGAGAGGGAAAATCTGATTTGAGGTCTGGACCACTGCCCAGGGCAGCGGGGACAGCCTGAGGGGTGCAAGTACAGGCACAGCCTGGGCTGGGGGGACTGCGCTCTCAAGTCCCTCACCTGCTTTCCTTCCTGAGGGGTGTCCCCGGGAAGCCTACACTGCTGGTCTCCAAAGTGAACTTTGAGCGGCAAGGTCCTGTTTTACTTTCACAATGGGTGACTGAAAGGATGAAGGCAGATTTGGGGAAAAGAGAAGATTCCTGTTTGCTCTTTTTCTCACCCTCCTCCACAGGGAAATTCTTACTTTTTTTTTTTGCAGTAAACAATTACAAATACTATTCAGCTGGAACCCTTGAGGCAGACTATAAGAATATGCAGTTTACTTTTATGTAGAGTTCCTGTCTACTTTTACATGCAATACTTGGTATTCTCCATGGAGTAACGTGGAGATTTCTCCCAGAAACCTTTTTTCATACTTTTCAAAATAACTGCTCACTAGATTAATATGATTGTTCTGCTAATTTTAAACATTGAGCAAAATTATTTTCACTGAGGTGTTACTTAAATTAAATTCAGACAGGGTGAACGCCAGTGCCGAGTGGGTAACATTTTAACAAGGAGCTCAGGAGGTAGGGGGAGTCTTAATGTTCCATGAGCCCATTTCCTTAGTCGTGGCCACTTTGGCCAAAGCCGAGTCAATGAATACAGCACCGGGAAAAGATTTACCCCAGTTCGCCTTCAGCGATGGTAAAAAGGACCCCCGAAAAATTCACCATGAGGAGAGAGTGGGTTACAAAGTAGAAAGACTCAATCCCTCAACCCAAGAAAAATGACAAAGAGAATCAGGTTGAGGGCCTCTTCATCATCTATTTACTTTTGAGCCATAGTTAATTCTAGATTTGTTCCGCAGGCATTAGATCATGAGTTGGTTCCAAATGTCTTCTGTCTCTTATGTTTGTGGTAAATTATATTTAAAAGTAGAAGTTGGGTTACACACGGGAGGAGATAAAAATGGACTCTGTTGTAAAACTTTGAAGAATAATCCCACATTTATGAACTTTTGATTAAGAATAAGAGGACAAATTGACACCATAAATATCTACAGTGATCATCTGTGGCATTTTAAGAAATATTTCATAAATCATAGCTATCGAGCAAATCTCTATACTTCTTTTAACTTTTATTAATTTTATTGGCATTTAATGTATTCAATACAATGACATTCATTGTTGGAAATTTGCACTTTTACATAATCGATCTTGGTTCTTATTTTTTCCCCAATTCCCTGCCCTCCTCCCAATCTACAAAGACTTTGTTTCCATTACTTTTCATTCTCTCCTATGGACTCCATCCCTTTCTTTCCTTTCCCCCACCCCTCCCACTTCCCTTCCTCTGTGCCCCTTTTCTTCCCATTTCACGTGGTCTATTGTACCCATTAGTCCTTATTTACAATTTTATCTGCACTTCTCCAATAGTTGCAAAGCAGTCTTTGAAGTTTAAGTTGGAGAAAGAGGGAATGGCAGAAGTAGAGGTGGCAAATCAGAAGAATCTCTGATGAGTGGAGTTGAAACCCAGCCCAGTACACAGAACAGAGCCCTGGGACTTTCATGTGGGGAGCAGCAATGAGGGAGGAGGGAGAGAGTCCTGCACGACCGCTCAGAGCTGTGACGTAGAAGTCCTCAACAAGAAGCATCAACTTGCATCTGCAGACGCTGATGCGTGAACATACAACGTGCCTGCAGAGAGCTGCTGGGTGGAATGCTTTTAAAATTAAACAAAACTGGGGCTGGGGATTTAGCTCAGGGGCTCCACTGCCTGCCTCACAAGTGCAAGGGCCTGAGTTCAATCCCTGGTTAAAATAAAATAAAATAAATTGTACAAGTGGCTGTGTAAGTGTAGAAATTTGGCTTGTCTATCACAAACAATAACTATAAATGTAAAAAGTCAAGACCACAATCAAAGGACCCCATTTAATAATAGATCTGATCATTTTACAGATCCTCTAACCACCACGGTAAACACATACTGTTATTTTAGAATTCTACATTACTGCACCTCATTGGCCAGCAACAATAGGGCATGACTGAAAAGCAAGACAGAGCCTTGGGCCTGCTCAGGATTAGGATTATTTGCTCTGCTGTAATCTCTGTTCTGTTTGTACAGACAGACATTCATGCTGCTCATATCCACTTCTCAAGTGAGAGCCACCCAAAGAGGTAGGCTCAGACCCTTATAAAGATAAGCTGGAACAATATTTCCTTAGCTAATGGACAGAGAGAGATGCCGTTGGATTTTATCACCTCTGCAAATTAATCTCCAGATGCTGTATTCACATTGCCTTCAGATGTGCATTTAGGTGTCAGATGGCACCAAAGACTCAGAGGGAGAAGTAGACAAATCTTGGCAGTCTGGAAGAAAGATGTTGTCAGAGGTCGTCGGGGAGTCTGACAGAACAGAGCTCATTAGCAGCGCCCGTCAGCACCTCCATTTGGAAGTAATTTGGGTATTTGCAGTGGCCCCATTCCTTCTGACTGGCCCGGTGGTGACCTTGACCAGGGTCAAACCTGTTTGGTGTCGCTCACACAGTGCACTGAAGGTGGAAGGAGGATGACAGATGGGAGCAGGGTCAGCAAAGAGGAACTTGTCCGTCACTGCGTCTGCGGATGAAAATACTGAGCAGGGCCATTCAGCTGGCACAGGGCTTGTGGTTTGCGTGTGCCACAAGAGAGCCGTGCGAGTTCCTCTGTGTTTGGAGAAACATTACAGTCTCATGATCTCAGAGTTTGCGAGACTAATGAGTGCACGGAAAACAGCATAGCCACTGGCGTCTAGCACCTGAGACAGCTTCACAACTGTGATGCAGCCTGAGAACTCAGCTGGTTTTACCTTTAGTGGAAGAGTTCCTGATCCAAAATTAGTGCCTTGCAGATTTTTCCTCATTCGTCCTAATTGGGTTAGTGTCCTCGGGGTGGAGGATGGCCATCCTCTCGAGGACGTGATGCTTCCTTTTATTTTGGGTAACACAGAATCGATAAGAAATACATTCACAGTCATCGTGTATCATACATTCTAAGTGCTAGATTAATAAGCCTATTAAAGCAGTTACAATGCTCGGAGAATGATTAACCTTTGATTAAAAAATCCAGCTCAGATTTGCTTTTGTAGTACTGCAGAGCTAGAAATGGATGGGATGTTGAAGGCATATAGCACAGTGTTTGGCTTTGGGCTCTAAGTTTTACTAGTCTGGCAAACATGAGTCACATTAGTGGCCTTGGACCTAAAGGAAATCTAGGTAAGTCCCAACGACTATGTACATATCAAATGATGAGGCAGTAGGAAAACACATAAAACTTTCAGTTATCCATGAAAGTTTTAACAATCTTACAATTTCTAACAACGGAAGACCTCTGTTCTCTACAGAGAACAGAGCTGCTGAAGCTCAAGAAATTCTCATCTTTGGCTTCCTTGAAATGGTTTTGGACCACACTGAAAGGAGAAAAGGGAGGAAAGGGAAGAAGAGGAAAAACATAGAGGAAAGGCAAAAAATTAAAGAGCAGCAAATCAGTGCCAGTGAGAAAGAATAAAATTTGGTTTTTATTGGCCATTGAGACTTGAGGGAAACTGGCCATGATGTAGTTACACGGACTCTGCCTGGTCGCTCTTGTCAGAGCCCACATCCAGCAGTAAATGCGCCTTAGATAGAGACGCTTATGACAGCGCTGGTCTCTTTAGAATGGAAAGCCTTGATTCCGTCCTCTTTACTTTTAGAAAAGGGAATTCAGTACAAAGCAACCACCACCCTGCCCATCCAGCTCCCAGCAGAGAGACATTTGTTTGTTCCATACAGTTTTTCATGCGGTCATTTGACCTGTTACAGCATCATCCCAATGGCTTTGAGGACAATGTGCCACTTTCACGGAAACACCTTGCCTAACTGATTCCAGGATTCCTCTGCTTGAGGTACAACAGCTGTTACAGAAATTGCCTCAACCAGGGGTTCCAGCTCCATTGACACCACCGTCTTTAGTGTGCATATTATCACGACCCAGGGAGACTGCATCAAGTGATTAACACAATTGACCACGCAGTGTCACCTGCTGTGAATGAATCTGCTAATTCGGTCAATAACCACCTGCAAGTGCCCAGGGCTGCAGGGTTAGGGCACAACCTGCTGTGTCCGTGGGGTCAGGAGCATGTTCTTTGAAAGACCATCATGTAATTTTCAGTTCCATTCTAATCAGTCCTGAAACAGCATCAGCCAGGTTAGTGACCCACCTAAGGCAAAGCCTTGCCCTGTGGACAAGAAAGAGAGGGAGGTGAAGATGGAAGAGGATAGCCGGTTCCAGAGGAGAACAAAGACACTAATCTCACGTGCCTTCCTAAGCCAGGGCTTATCTCCTCCAGAAGAGCTGAATTCTGTGATCACTGCAGACTTTCTCATTTTCTGCAGACTAAAATAAATATCCATTTTGGAGTGCTAGCACCACTGTGAACATAATTCATTTTATTTGAATTTGTATAGCTCCATTGGTGAAAGGGCCACGCAGCTGTTGCTTGCTAAATTGTCATTTGTTGGGTTAAAAGTTCACCGTACATATCCAGGGTATGGTCACTGCTCAGGAATCGGATGACCACACCGGAGCTCCACACTGTGTGGATCGTATAATTTGTTTTGGATCGCCTTCTCTCCAGATGCTGAAATCTGGTGTATTTGTTAAGAATTGGCTTAAGCCCTGATTCACTCTGGAGTTCAACTAAAACAGACTAATTGAACGGGACCCATCCCAGCACATGTGTCTCCTCCAGGCCCAGAGTGATTTAGGGTCTTGATGGCAGTTTGTGACCACTGGGTACATTTGTCTTCCTTGTAGGCAGTGAGCACGCTGCCACGTCTCCACCCTGCAAGAAAACTGGAGGTGAATATTTTCCAGATGGCTTTTTGAAGCAGAGGTCTCTTAGAAGAGAAGAAAAGAACTCTAACGAATTCTGAGCAGCAGCTCCGATTTGAGTTTTTTTTTTTCTGAGGGACGCATTGAGAGGCCTTTTCTGCCTCTGCAGGGTGCTTTTGGTATGTTTGGAAAATAAACATGTACATGAGGTGCCCACTGCACCTGGCTTAGCCAGGCCTTTCATAGAGTTTTCAGGTTTTCAATCAAACAGGAATCTTGGTGACCCCTGGCCTGAGCCTCTCCTTCCTTTACACAAAAGGGAAAATGGGACAGAGCGAGTTAAGTCGCGTCTGCTGGGAGAACCCATAATGATAGCCTGCTGGAAAAGCATCCATCTACTGAATAATTCCCTGAGCGATTTCCACTTTCTCTTAAATTCCAACTGAATGTGTTGTCTGAGCATTTACCTGGAAAGTGTACTGCCTTATGGTATATAGGAACACAAATTATTGTTATAAACCGAATTTTATATTTACATGCTTATGCCAAGGAAAGACATCAGTCAGACTATTTAAGGTTATTTAGAGTGCATTGGATAGTCTCAGGCTGTCTGAGGCGGGATGCTGCTTTTCTATTTTTGGGATCAGTGCTCTTGACTTAATAGATATGTCCAAATGACCAAAAGTTTGCTTCCATATGACTCGTTTAGGAAAAAAAAGGAAAGTAAAGAATTCTAAAACACAGACTTACCACTGATACCGAATAGAGAGGGAATTTTAAGGCATTGTTTGAAAAAGTGCTGAGCTAATCCAGATATTTGATTTTGGCTAAGATTTTAAGATATCTGTTTTTTCAGTTGGGAGGATTTCAATTACCTTTCCAAGTGAGAAGTTGAGCCAAATATTTTATTCATTTTTGCTTCCATCACACACACACACACACACACACACACACACACACACACAACCAGCTGGCATACGAATGTGCTAGAATAAGAGGTTTATTTAAATCATGAAAGTGTTTTAGCTGAATTAGTCTCATTCATCCCCAGCTTGTGTAGTAGACACAACAAGATGACTGTCAGAGACACCATGCGAGAATTTCAAAACTGCTGCAGTCTCAATCACGGGCCACGAAAGAGAGTGCAACTTAAGGAGACAGAGAAGGCGAAGGGCAGGGGCACAATGTGTGAGAGAACAATAGGAGTCATCGCGGGCCACAGCCCCGGGACGGAAGGGCACCACTGGCTCTGGGGCTGGACCTGCGGAAGGTCTGGCGCCCTGAGGAGAGCAGATCGGGCAGCCCGGTGCGGGGTGTGAAGAGAGACACAGCCAGGGTGCAGATGGAGCAGCGGGCCCCACAGCGACTGCCTGAGTGGGGGCTGAGGAAGATCAGCCTGTGGCAGTGGGAGAGGCGGCCTCCTGGGCCTCGGAGGCACCTTCAGTAGTGGGTCCCGGGGTGGAGGGGGAGTGGAGAGCTGGACTGGCTCTCCCCGGGATTCTCTCCTGGTGATGGTGCTCTCTGCCCTGACTTGAGGAATCACGGTGGTCTGGGAATTGTTGGCTCAGGCACCTGATGGCTCCCTGCAGCTCGGGCCAGAAGGTCACAGAAGACCAGACCCTGGTGCGAGGAGAGGAGAGATTTTTAGAAAATGGAGAACTCCAAAGAGTACTTTCCGCTCAGGCATTGTGACACCCCAAGCCTTGTCTCTGTTGCCCAGGATCTCCTCTGCTGTTCTAGGTCTCTTCTGGTTCTAAACGAATTTTAGGATTGTTTTCTGGAAGATGAGCCATTGGGGATTTTGACGGAGATTGCATGAGATACTATAACAGTTTTGGAAGTACAACCATTTTCACCCATCAACAAGGGCTGGCTTTCCATTTTCTGATACCCTCTTTGACCTCCTTCTTCAGAGTAATATAGTTTTCAATGTAGAGGTCTTTTACTTCTTTGATTATATTGATTCCTAGGTGTTTCATGTTTTGAATGCTATTCTGAAAAGTGTTGTTTCCCTAATTTCTCTCTCAGTGAATTTGTTATTTGTGTAAAGGAAGGGTATTGGTTTTTGTGTGCTGACTTTGTATCCAGCCATGCCACTGAATTTGGTTATTAAATCTAGAATTCTTTTGGCGGAGTTTTTGAGTTCTTCTATGTAGAGTATCATGCCATCTGCAAATAAGGATAATTTAACTTCTTCGTGTCCTATCCTTACTGTTTTTATTTCTTTCTCTTGTCTAATTGCTCTGACTAATGTTTCTTTCCAGAACTATGTTGAACAGGAGTGGTGACGGTGAACGTCCTCGTCTTGTTCCTGATTTTAGAATGAAGGCTTTCAGCTTTTATCCATTTAGTATGATGTCGGCTGTTGGTCTGTCACAGATGGCTTTTATCAGATTGAGATAAAGACCATCTATTCCAATTTTCTACAGGGATTTTTTAAAATCACAAATGGGTATTATACCTTGTCAAATGCTTTTTCTGCATCTACTGAGCAATGCTTCGCCACTGCTGGTAGGAGTGTGGACTGCTGCAACCACTGTGGAAATCAGTGTGGAAATTCCTCAAAGAACTGAAACTAAAGGTTCCATTTCACCCAGCTATTCCTCTTCTTGGTATCTTCCTGAATGAATTAAAGGCATCATGCTACAACAATATATGCACACCCATATGTATTGCAGCACAGTTTCTAATAGCTAAATCTTGGCAACAGCCCAAGTGCCCATCAGCTGATGAATGGACAAAGAAGAAGTGGTTTTCATACCATGGAGTATGATTCTGCCATAAAGAAGGATGAGCTTGAGACATTTCTAGCTAAATGGATGCTCCTTGAGACCATGCTCTTAAATGAAATAAATCAATGAAGCGCACATGTTTAAATACCTCATTGTTTCTCTGGTGTGAGAAACTGAAAGTGGTAATAAGGACCAACGTGTATAACAGACCCTGGGAAATGTGAAGAAAATATTCAAATGAGAAGGGGAGAGGGAGGGAGAAGGGAAAGAAGGGACGAGAAACAAAACAAGAAAATGGAAGGTAAAATGGAAACAAAGCTTGTGTATATAAGCAGGGGACGAGGGGTCAAAGGAGGCTGCCTACGTGTCCATCAACAGATGAGTGGATAAAGGAAATGTGTGATTTGCACGTAGCGGAGTAGTAGCTACCACAAAGAAGCATAACTTGGTCACTTGTAGGAAAATGTATGCACCTGGAGACTGTAATGTTAAGTGAAATAAATCAGACACACAGCCTGAATATTGCAGGGTTTCTCTCATGTGAGAAAACTGAAGTGTGAATAAAAAGCAGCATAAAAGATAGACAAGAAGAGTATGGAGACAGAGCTTTCTCAAAGAGCAAGGACCAGGAGACGGAGGAGGGCAAGGAGAGATGGGGATAAAAAGGAATGAAGATGCGTTCTCTCCACGAAAACAACTCCACAGGAGGAACTTAGACATGTGCTGTTGACTGGGACTCATAAAAAGAAATTAAAAAATAAAACTTTTAAAAAGTCTAAATTTTAAGCATTGGAGAGATAAAGTTTCTCCTTTCTCATGGCCAGTAGGCAATTCCTTCTCAGCTGTGTTACTGAAAGGTGAGGATGTACTATGATCTCATCCTAGGGTTCAACATTTCTTGATGTTTCAGTGATTCAAGAAACAAATAGAAAAAAATCTCTCACTGGGTGATTAACACCAACAGCCTTTCATTTTTATTTTTAAAGGGAATGAAATAGGCTTAGGCATATTTTCTCTCTCCAATTTCCTGTGTATATAGGCTCTTGAGTAACGATGTTAGCTAACTAATGTGCTTAAGACAAGGAGATTACTAATTTCGCCTTACTTTCAAGCTGGATAAAAATTGTAAGTTGTCAGTTAGTCAGTTGACCCATAACTGAATTCAGTCCGTCCATGACTCATTCTATTGTCCTGGGTCCACCAGAGCACCAGTGCGGAAAGCAGGTGATAAGCCTTCCTGGTCTTGGAGGGAGAGCAGTCCAAGCTATGAGCAGTTTGCTGGCTCACACACATCCATGCCCTGCTGGAGCCTGTTGGGGTGACGTTCTCACAAGGGTGAATTCTCCTTGGGAGCACCCCCTGTACTGGGAGAGCCCCCTACCACCACCATGAAGCTCCAGCAGGAAACACTGAGGTTGCATTCCCCTCTCCTCAGAGTGCCCATCCGGCACTGCTATTTACTAATAGTTGAAGAATCCTGCAATAAAGCAACCTGTATAATTTTGTTTACTCTCGCCAGCTCTGCTCAGTTATTCTTATAGCCTGCTGCCCCCTTTTTTCCTCTCCTACTTTCTCTGAACAAATTCCATCAGCAGCAGTCTTTGGAAATAAAAATTCCAAGACCATGCGTTGGAGGATTGTTCCTGACCATTTACATTTCGGTCATGTCCCCAGTGCGATGGGCCTTGCCAAGTGAGGAAGCTTCTTTATTGCTTTGAGACTCTTTCACATCACTTTTTAATCCTATAACAAGATAGTTCTCTAAGTTTCATGTAGTCTTCTTATCCCCATTGAGTAATGGTTAAAATAAAGACAATGGGAGTGACCCGGTACAGCAGAAGGCGATTAAAAAAAAAAATGAGGGTTTCTGAACCCTTGCTGGCTGTGTGCAGCCTGGGGCCTGAAGACCTGGTCTTCTGCCTGCTGGACCCCAAGGCTGTGCACACCTCGGCTGAGAGGAGCCTGGTGATCCGAGCAGATGCAGATCTGAGCTGCAGCGGGAGGGATCCAGGATTTCAGGGCCTGATCCTGATTCTCCAAGTCCCTCAGCCAGATGTGAGGCCACAGGGGGACAGTTACTCAAGAAGATGCTGGAGAGGCCGGCAGGGTTTCCTGCGAGTGGGAGAAGGGGCCTGGTGGGTGTGCCTGATGAGCAGGAGGTGTGCAAGCTGCTGAACTCCCCTGGGGGACCACCAGCAAGGAAGGCAGAGAGCCGAAGGACACCCGGGGACCCTGAGAATGGACACAGAGTCCCTCACTCACAGCGAGTGGACAGTGAGGTCACAGAGAAAGTGCAATTGGAATCCAGAGCTGCTTGGTAATAATAAATATGAACGTGTAACAGACAGGACAGCGGCATTTATCATACTCTTGGCGTTTGGAAACTCGGGACTAACAGGGACATTACAGCTGTGACCACAGTCACCACAGTTGGCAATTCCTGCAGCCCTGCCCATATACCATTTTTCTTTGCATGCCATTGGAAAACTCCCTGGTTCCAATTCTTCAGTGTTACACTGGCTTTGGTGCTTTCTGTGTAAATTAAAATCGACAACCCCTTATTATTGAGAATTTAGTGTAGGCAATCACCAGGGCCAGAGAGCACAGGAGGTGACCGCGTGGAGACTGTCCTCAAGGAGTTTGTCCCAGCAAGCTGGTATTTAGATGTGAAGTAAGCCAATTGCTTCTCTAAAATGGTTTACTTTGCTTGTCAAATAATTGCTAAGTTTTTCATAAAATTATCATTTATTTGCTACAAAGTTTTTTGATTTCTCGATGTATGGCAGATACGGAACCCTTGTCAGATCAATACTTCACAAATGTCTCCTCCCGCTGTGTGTGTTGTCTCTTCACTCTGTGCAGAAACTTTGTAGTTTGATGTAATTCACTGGTCTGGCCTTGTTTGGTTCTCCTCTGCATTTGGCTTCCAGTCCAAACTCTCCCTGCTTGTTCCAAGCTCTGCACCTTTTCGGTATGTTTCCTCCTGCAGGTTTCAGGTCGTACATGTCAGTGCTTCACCCACTTTGAGTCGGTTCTTGCAGCTGGTGGATCAGGGGCTCTTGTTTCACTCTTCCACACGTACAGATCTCCTTCTCCAGTGCCCTTTATGGAAAGGGCCGTGTTTCTCTGGAGTGAGGCCTCCATTCTGTGTGCTGGTTTCGCGAGGCTCTCGCTACTGCCCTCACCCCAGCCACAGCTGCCTAGTGTGCTTTGAAGAGTGGTAGCTCAGCGCCTTCTGCATTGTTCTCTTCGCTCAGTCCTGCCTTGGCAATGTGGGAATTTCTTGTGATTCCATGTAAATTTTATTTATTTTTAAATAAGTTTATTGTACATTTTAGGCATACAGTGCAGTTACTTTCATCATTTTTATATCATGCCTCATTGCTGGTTTCTGTTATTAGGTCTAATAGATTTTTTTTTAATTTTGGGGGGTTTCTATATCTAAGATCATCTGCAAACAGTGACAATTTGGTTTCTTTGCAGTTTTGATGTTTCCTATTTCTTGCTATTGTTTATTTACTCTGAGCTGGCCTTCCAGTATATGGTTAAATAAAAGTGGTATGTTTCCAAACCTTAGAGAAAAAACTTTCATCTTTTCCTCATTAAGTGATTCCTTTTTTAGACCATTCATTTATTTTTATACCTTGTAATGGGAGAATTTAATGCATTTGTACCTAAGGTAATGATCAGTAGGAGAGTTTTCCACAGTCAGTGGGATGTGAGCTGTTGGCCTATTATATATTAAAATGAGGCAAACTCTCCGTTCTGTGCAGCTGTCCCCCTTCTCATCAAGAAGGGGCACTGAATTTACCCAGCATCTTTTCTGCATCAACTGTGATGATCATGCTGTTTAATTTCCTCCTGTCAGTGTGTCACACAGTTTCTGGACTCTACTCATTTCTGTCTCTGTGTCTGTTTTTGTGACAGTTAGGTACCGTTTTGACTATTATACCTTTGTACTGTAATATTTATCTATTTTTGAAACAGGATCTTACTATGTCTTCGAGCTGGCTCTGAACTCACTGTGTAGCCCAGGCTGGCCACGAACTCACACTGATCCACCTGCCTCAGCCTCCTGAGCACTGGGATTTACAGACATGCACCACTTTGCCTGGCTGTAATATAATTTAAAATTAGGAAATGTGATCCCTTCAACTGTTTTTATTTCTCTAGGTAAATTTGGCTATTCAGGGTCTCATAACTGTATACAAACTTGAACATTGTTTTTTTCTATTTCTTTGAAAATGCCATTGGAGCTCTGGTAGAGACTGTGCTACATCAGCACATCACACTGGTAAGGAAGACACAATACCGTATTTGTATTTATTCTACTCTGTGAACACAGGTTCTTTTCCCCAATTTCTTTCACTAGTGTTTTATAGATTTGAATTGCGGGTCTTTCATCTCTGTGGTCAAGTGTGTTTTTCAGTTCTTTATCATTTTGCTGCTGTCATAAATGGAATGGTTTCCTTAATCTTGTTTTGAGAGGAGGATGTTCATTATCTTGATTTAATCACTTTACAATATATACACATCTCAGACTATCCCAGTGTATCTTGTACATATACGGAATTATTTGTTGACCAAAATCTCTGTATTAAAAGCAAATTAATAAAAGAAAATAAATACTTCATAAGATTTTGATAAAGGGGGGAAAAGAAACATGTCTGACTTTTCACATGTTGGTGTGGTGTACTGCAGTTTTACTGAGTGGATTTACTAGCTCTTCAGTGAAGTCTTCAGAGTTTTCTGTGTTCCACCGGCAGGTTGGGGAGTGTTTTGCTTTGTACTGGTTGGGACATTCTTGCTCCTTGTCCCCTTCTTTTCTCAGTGGGGAGCAGTAGACAGCCTTGCCTTGTGCCTCAGCAGGAAACTTTTAGGTGTTCCCGCATTTTGCTGAAACACTAGCTGTGAGGATTCTGCAAGTGGCTTTCACTGTGTTGGGAAAACTCCCTTCTGCCGATTTTAGAGTGTTTGCTGGAAAAGGATAATGAGTTTTTCCAAATGCTCTTTAGTGACATGCATTCACCTAAACAATTTTCCCATGCATTTTGTCCTTCAAACTGTCGATGGCCTGCATCACACTGAGTAATTTGCATGCATCGCACAAGCACACCCCACTTCCAGAGGGCATACGGTCTAGATGTGTTGCTGAGTCTGCTTGCTGTACTATAGCGGGAAGTTTTGCATTTATGTTCACCAGAGGTATTGGTTTGTAATTTTCTTGTGGTGTCTTTGGCTTTGGTATCAAACTACCTCTGGGCTCGTTAGAAGTGTTTGAAAGTATTTTTCCAATTTCTTTATATTTACCATTGTCTTAGTTACTGTCTCATTTCTGAGACAAAATACTCAACACCCACAAGTTAAAGGAGGAAAGGCATATTTAAGTCACAGTTTATGCCCCTAGTCAGCTGGCTCCAAGGCAGGGTGGCACGGCACAGGGACCGTGCAGGCAGGCAGGCAGTGGGAAGTCCATGGCAAGGAAATGGGAAGCACAGAGAGGGATCAGGGGATGCAGGGGATAGGCCCTTCCAGGCCACGCTCACAGTGGCCCACTTCCTCCCGTTTGCTGCACCTGCCAACACCACACCCAGCTATAAACCATCAGTGGCTAATACAGTACCACACAGACAAGATCCAGCCCCATACACCCAGGATCCAGTACAACACACCCATGATCCAGTGTCACACACACATGATCCAGCACCACACACCCATGATTCAGTACCACACAGCCATGATCCAGTGGCCTCCCAAATACTTCTACCTCTAATGACTGAGGCTGTGGGGGGGGGGCATTTTCGATATAAACCATAATAACCATTACCTAGACTTTTATGTGTTATATGCCATTCTTTAAATTCTTTAAAATATTAAATTATGAAGCCACGTTCTGAAGCCTTATAACAATCCAGTGAGTAAGGTTCCCTTAATATCTGTGCTTTGAGGATGAGAAAACTGAGGGACAGAGGGAAGTAGTTTCCAGTGTCACATATCCGTTGAAGGACAAAAGTGGAGTTTGAATTCAGGCATTTTGGCTCAGAACCATTTAAATATGCTGATATTTTCTCAAAGAAGGAAATAGATGTTAATTCTGGTGAAGCCATCAGTTCTGGTAACTTAAACAGAGCCACAGAACTCAAGTGGGGGAAGGGATACTCATACCAGCACTGCTATGTATCAAACTATATGGAAAGGCTATGAAACAGGAGCAGAAATTTGATTGGCTTTTGAAGAAATTGAAATCCCCTGTCTGAATCTCAGATGAGATTCATTTTCTATTTTCTTGAGGTACAGTCTTTTTAAAAATCTTTAAGAGGTTTGGTAGCTTGCCTTGCAAGTGCAAGAACCCAAGTTCAATTCCTGGTACCAAAAAATTAAAAAAAGAAATAAAATCTTTAAATGAACTGATCATTTTGAGTGGAGTGAATTGTCTTTTCTTACTCAATTGAAATGACACTTGCAAGCGGTCATTTCAATCAGAAAAATCCAGAGGCGCCTCCTGCCGATCAGACTGGGGTGCCCCACGGGCTCGACCCAGTGGCCGTGGCGCTGTGTGGTTATGATACCAAGGTCCGCTGGTTCCACAGCGGCTCCGTCCTCCTGCCTATACATGCTGCTCTCCGTGAATGTCTCCTCCTGGTCAGGGTTCCTGCTCACATTCATGGTGTGAGATCCAAAGTCTCCATGTACCGAACAACTTGGCCCCTCTAGGCTGAGCCTGGCTTCACCGGCTTCCGGGTCTGTGGGTCTACACTGGTGTTGCCCATTTCAGTCACTGACAAATCCAACTCCACCAGACATCTTCATAAAAGTCCTCTACATGCCATGAATTCATCAGCGAATCCTGTCAACCCAGTTTCCTGGTTAGAGTTGCTTGATACCATTCACTTCCATTTCAGATTTTATTGTCTCCATTCAGATCACCCATGAGCTCCACCAGAGGGGCTACAGGGTGCTCCAGTCATTCCCTGCACTGCTGCAGCCTCAGTGATCTTCCCGAAACATGCTCAGGACGCGCCAAGCTGCCGGCAGGCACCATCGTGTCTCCGCTTGGTCCTCACAAGTCCCCATCGGGTCAGAGCCTCCCCTGCCCCTCTCGCCATCTCTTCAGCACGCTGTCGCCAACCTCTGGCACCGACGTGAGCTGCAGCTGTGGACCAGATGCACACGCCCTTCTGGTCTGTGGTGTCACCCGTTGCATTCTGCTTAAAATTCACCCTACTTTGGTACCACTGACAACTCATTTTTCTGAGTCTTCGTGTTTTTCACAGGTTCTCAGGCTGATTCTCTGCCTCGATTCCAGCGGACAGCAGGACATTGCTGTTTTCTGCTTGCTGCTCCTTGGTTGGCGACCCCGGGGCTTGATTTTGTTCCTAACCAAGTAGGGGAAGGAGCCGTCCCTACTGACTCAAGGAACAAGACAGAGAACCTAGTGAGTTTGACAGATTTCTCTCCTTCCACTGTGTCTCCACGTTAGTTTTTTGCTACTGTTGCTGTTATATTAACTTGTTCTTGTTTAAAATTTAAAAGAGCCCAAATTATATAGAGCAAAATTATCAAGTTGAGCCTTAAAGTAAATGCAATAAAAAGAGTGTGAAACAACTGCTCAGATTTCACTTGCTGACTGTCATCAAACTGAATACAGTATTTTTCCATAGATCACATGGAAACTTTGAAAGCGTATGGCCTTACAAACACCAGGGACAAATCTAGAAATGTCCTTTGAAAATAAAGTTAAAAGAGGAAAATAAACAAGTGTGTTTGCTGTGAAATCCCACAGAACACGGCTGTTTTCTAAATAATTGGAAAATCTGATGAAGTGTTTTTATTTGCAGATTTTTAATAAAACTATGATATCAATAAAATCTGCAAATAGAATCTCTTTGGGATTTCAGCCTGGGACAGCTCATGTTCCCTGCTCATAACGCTTGGGTTTTAAAGTCTCTATAAATCTTTGACATTTTTGTTAGTCTTACGTACACTGAAGGTGTCCAGCAGGATGCCATAGGATGCAATCCTACAGTAGAATGACTGTTACTGCCCAGCGTGGCGATGTGGTCATCCACTCACAGTCTTCCTCTGGTGTGAGTGGTGTGAGGGGCTGCAGCCTCATGAAGCAGAAATCACGAATGCGATATTGTGAACTGTGGCACTCACGGCCGCAGTCCATCCGGTTCCTGACGTTTCCGCTCACATTCTGCTCTGGTTAATTTTGACTTTCACCTCCCAGTTTCCTGTACTCTAATCCACCCATAGTAACCACTGTTGAAGCAGTATTTTTGAATTAAGCAATGCAAGCTATTCTTTCCTACTGGATGATAGTATAACTTAACATACTCATCTGAGCCATTTGCCTGCCCTAGTATTGCTTCTTGCATACTTATCTCATTAGCTAGAAAATCCCTTCCTTGAAGACTTCCTTATATGTTGCATCTTCTCCTGTCATGGGAGATGGCAGGGACAGCTCCATGCACAGAGCAGACGTTAGGTCTGCCTTGGCTAGTGGTCCATGTCTTCTGCTGAATGTTTGTGCGCTAATCACCCGCCGGTCTCTGTGAGATGACTGCACAAGAAGCATTCACGCTGCCTCTACTGGTCCTTGCCTTTCGGCTGGTGTCGCCCTAGATTCACTCTGACTCCTAGGTGGGACTTCGCGGTCCTCGCTCCAACCCCTGCCTCCCAGCCCTTTGCACAGACTGGAATGTGAGAGTGTTGTGAGGGGAGGTGGAAATCGCTGTTGTTTGTGTTACATATGATCTTTTACTTCTGTCCTCTTTGGACTGTAGTGGGGAGGAGAACAGGGTCTGTCCTCCCAGAGGAGGAAGGTTTTGGACACATATTCATATGGGTACTCTCTGGCCTCTTTGGCAAAACCATTCTGCTGCGGCTCATTCCGAGCAGCTGGAGGCTGAGCTGTTAGTAAATTTGTAGCGCCTGGCCTTGGCACTTGCAAACCTGGGGCTTCCGGTGAAAAACACTGTTGCTTTCTCTACAGGAAATGTCCTCCTGGGCCTGAGACACTGTCCCATTTGGAGCCAAAGGCCTTTGTTTGGGTCCCGGTTACGCCACTCTGCCAATGTTGTAGCCTCGCGTGGCTTTTCAGGTCAAGTCGCTTCACAGTTGACCTTTCCATTTATTGTAGCTCAGTGTGGCCATTCGTCTCCATTTACTAATAAATGACAGGAATAGGAATGTTTTCACAGGTGATTAAAAGATGCTGGGGGGATCAGTCTTGTGGGGAAACTTAGGTGCCTGAGAAGTTGGTTAAAATCTCAATCACCACTGCTTCACCCTCTTCTGACGCCTCTGCAAAGTGAACAGCCTAGGGGTCCTTTCTTCACTCTGAACTCACCAGGTATTTATTCTTCAGTGTAAATGTAGGTTCAGGAGGAAGAGTTGAGGGTAAGCTATGAGGAGAGCTCTGATTAAGCAGGTGCACCAGGAGGAACGGGGAGTGCAGTGTTAGCTGTGCAAACTCATGGTGAGTCACCGACACCCTCAAACACGCAGACGGAACAAGTATCTTGATGGTGATGTTGACAGGTGAGAAGCTGCAGTTGCTTTGTGAAAAATCACCAGCTAGGAGGACAGGGGGAAAGTTTCAGTGGCAGAATTCACCTTTGTTTCAGCCTGTAGGTGGCCCACATATGTTTTGTTATTTGGGAATTTAAAATCCAAAGTAGACCTCAACTATTTCAGCATGAAATTTCTAGAGCAACCTTTGCCTGATGCATCTGACTAGCTCTCCCCTGATGCATGTAAGCTTGGCCACAACCTTTGCTGGAGAATGGTCCATAACCTCTTCTGCTAAGCACATTCAGAGCCCGCACGATGCATCCTGCAGCCCCCTTACATCGGGGGAGCAAGAGCCTTCTCCAGAGCTGCTGGCCTCATAATCTACATTGCCTCATACCGAAGCAATTAATTTGATCCTAAACTAAACATTATTGTTGGAGTGGGGTTTGCACTACCCTTCTGAGGATGTAGACTTTGGACTATCCCAGAGTCTAAATTCCTGGCATTGAGATAGCACCAGGAGAGAGACGCACATGCCCGGTGCAGGGCTCTACAGTGTGAAGGGACAAGCATGACACTATCGTGCTTCTGTCACACAGATTTAAAAATTAAGTGACTCTGAAAAGTTTCCTTACTTGAGCCAAGTGAGAGTTTTTTTGGTTTTTTGTTTTTGTTTTTGTTTTTGTTTTTTTTTTTTTTTTTTTTTGGTTTTTTGAGACAGGGTCTCACTATGTAGTTGAGACTGACCTGGAACTCACTATGTAGTCCAGGCTGGTCCTGAACTCACAGTGATCTTCCTGCCTCAGCCTCCTGAGTGCTGAGATTACAGGCATGCGCCACCAGGCCCCAAGTGAGGGCTTTGATCCCCCAGGAGAACTCGGGTCCTGGTGATGTTCAGCACCAGACAGCAGATGGTCCACCTGGAGTAGAGACCGGAGGGTGTGCCAAGGAGCCGAGCACCAGCCAGTCAGCGGACATGACTGAGTCCCAAGCTTGGGGCAGGGAGAGGGCTCCCAGGGTGGCCAGAGAGCTGGGTCCACTGGTGTGAGGACCTCGGCCGTGCCTTGTTAGCCAGGGTAGAGGTTAAGCTGCTGCAGTGCTGTCTAGTTCCGATCCCAGGAGCCCACGCCTCCCCAGTGCAGTGCTGTGCCCTCCCCACAGTGCTCGGGCTGTCCGACTCCGAGAGGTTAATAGGATCACTTCTTTATGAGTGTGGAAACCGTGGTCAGGCCTGAGTGTCAGTCTACACCTTGCCTGCTTTAGCAGATAATTTCCCCTCTGAGTATAAACACTTGCTATGTGTTCCATTAAAAGGTGTTTAGGAACTATTTGATATGAAATATAGCTCCATGTAGTAAATTAATTACAGGAGTTATATAAATAAGTTGAATAAATACGTCAAATTTAGAGGTCTGGCTTCCGGTAAATAAAAGCAATTTGCTTTTCCCTTTCTCCCTTCTCTTTGCACTCCGTGTGTCTAACACTGGATTTTGTCTGCCATCTAGCGCAGCTCTGACAAATTACATGTGAAACTGCCCTGCATTAGGGGTTCCAAGTCCTCATTTATCAAATATGTCTCCATGTTCACTCGTAAAGAATTTTTATGCACAGAGTTTTCTCATCTCGAACAATAACCCTGCAATCCTGAATTTTAGCGCAGCTTAGTTCTTAACTATCATGCTTTGTGACCTACGATAATTATATTTTCTGTCCTTGTCAAACTTTATTACTTGAATATCATGCTCTGTACCCTAGGACAATGATCTTTTTAAATTTCCTTTTTAAAATGTTCACTTATTCTTCCAGAGAGTGAGGTAAGGGCCTCTTTTTGCTTCAAAACTCTGTCACTCTATTACAGTTTTACTTAGTATCAGTAAAAACTGTTGAGATTTAAAAATACTTCAACATTTTCCCCCTAATTCCAACACTTTACTCAGCCCTATCCTTTCCGGAATATTGATACGGATAGGGAGAATTGTGTGGACAACGAACGAATGATGGAATATGGAATACATGGTATCAGTAGAAGGACTAAAATCGAATGCAGAGAGCCACGGAAGGTAGAGAAAAGAAATGTTCAGAGACGCACTCATGAATCTTAGGGAACGGGCACTTTTGCTCTGGGTGGAGACTCAGCCTGGCTCGGGGAGGCCTCAGAGTGGATGTGCTATCCCTGCTCACCAGTGAGTAGATCAGGGGAGGAGGAGTTACAGCTGATGAAGTAACGCCGAGATCAAGGGCACACGGAAGTTTTCGAGAAATGCAGAATTTCAGGCTGTGCCACTAGACAGACATATGGGATCAAAATCCGCTTTCTGATGACATCCTGAAGTGACAAGGTGGTGTTCTCCACAGTTTGATAGGCACCACTACAGCCCCTGAGCCATCCCCCCAGATTAAGCTACCTCTCCAGGTTACCTAACATCAGCCCGAGGCCTCTCAGGAGAGTTTGAGTCATGTTCAAGCTGAACAAAAGCTTCAACGTGAAAATTACTAAAAGAAAATTACAGAACAGCATGGCTGGCAATTAAAGGAACATCCTGTAGCCGGCTTCCACATGGTTGCTGTGATGTCCGGGAATACGGTGTGTGGCACTCCGTGTAAGGGCAGGGCGTCACTAATGCAGTGCTGTGCACAGCACTGGGAGGACAAGGGTCGAGCCTGCAAACACTAAGCGCTCTGCATGTGTCCCTTTAATTGCGTGGGTTAAGCGTGTGGCCAAATTACAGTGGCCAAACATAAAAATCAGGAAGTAAATTATGAGAAATGAGCAAAAGAGCAAACCGTGTTTTCTTTTTTAAAAGCATAGTCTGTGTTCCTAGGTACTTATAAATAAATGGCATCCACAGTCACAAGAATTTGGCAAACACTGAAGACTTTTTCTCCTAGATTTATAGCACATTAAAAGCTCTGAGATGCCTTACAAGAAGAAATCAGTTTTATGCTGTTTACTGAATTTATCAAACATTTTATCACTAAGCTAGCAAATGGCTGTGTTGTAACAAAACTATCAGCCTGTGGTAGATTAGGAGAGACAGTCGTCAATGGGCCTCTGGATTTCCTGCACGCTTTGCTGGGTGCCCCAAGAACAAAGAGCCTGGATTGCCCCTTCCTTGGCCCTGTCTTAGGTGTGTGTTTGAGATGTGCCCCGGAGGGATGAGGTAACGTCTCCCCTCCACACCCAGAGGAAAGGAGGGTTTGCTTGCGGCTTTCTCTCCAAGTGGTGAATTCTTGTAACTCCGGTCCTCAGCGGTGAGTAAACGCCCTATGCAGAGCATCCGCCAGGGCCATACTTCCTGCTCCTAGTGAGACGCGGGTTAAGGGGAATTCATGGCAAGCATGCCCTGTGCGTGCTGCCCACTGTGCTGGGAGTAGCAAGTGCCTTTTTACCAAACTGTGAGTAACAACAGCTTTTGTCTCTGTCTCAGGACTCCTGCGTCTTCTGCTGATACCCGTGATAGAGTGCAGGATGATTTATTAGCTTGTGGCAGGACAAATTCAAATCCAGGATGCAGTGGCAGAGTATGGTCATCAATAAATCTACAGCGGTTTCCAAAGTTTGATTACTTCAAAAGGTATTTACGGGGCTATTAGTTTTATTAATAAGGAGATACCTGATTTATTAGACAACTCACTATTGTTATGATCCAACCAAGTTCTATGATTTAGATCTGAAATGTCCCCCCAAATCTCATAGATTCAGACATGGGCTTTTAGAAGGTGATTGGGTGGCTGTATTCGTGAGTGTATTTCTCTTCCAGCTTTGGATTTATCCATTAAAGAGACAATTTCAATTGTAGCCACCCTGGACTTTTTTCACTGCAGTTGTGTTGGAAGCAGCTACAAGCCTTGGTTGGGTGTTGACTGGTTCGCTATAGTTGAACCTGAATGGCTTCCAGAGTCTAATGTGTTTTCTACCTGGTCCTTCACAGGAAGTTTATTGCTTGCTGTTTTAGTGGATCATGCACATTTTAGGAGTGATAAATATCTTATTCAGCATGTGTATAAAATGAGTCAAAATTCAGTTGTCGCTTTATTGCTTGGAAGTGAACCCTACTGCTAATACTCACTGAACTTGGAGAGTTTTGTTTATAAATATTTCTGCACATGGCAATGTGTTAAAACTGTTGTTCATAAATGTTTTTCTGACTTAATCGTGTCATTACTCAAAGCCACACATGAAGTTAGCCATTGCCTTAGAGACACTTCCGTTCCTGCAGGGCCCCAGTGTTTTCTTTCTCATTTCCCATGAGAGATGTTGTGGATCCTCCAGGGCCTTTTTTTTACTGACCCAGACTGCAGGCCCATGTATGTATCTTCCTCAGCCAACTCAAGCTGTTCTCAGCTAAATGGCTTTACACAACTGCTATTAAATGATTGCTAAGGAAAATGTATTGCCATTGGGCCTTAGCTGCGTGTGCGGTTTATACATTATTTAGCAAGCCTAATGAATACTCTCTTTATATTTTCCATGCTGTTTCTGTAGACAAGCTTGTTGTCAGACTCAGAATAAGAACCCGCTCTCTTGCACTTTTAATTGGGTGACTTCTAAGAATCAGCTTTCTCCAGATCCTGGATCCCAGGACTGCAGCTTGTTGAGATGAATTCTATGTGGGCTTTAGAGTGTAGTTTCTCTGCTACTTTTTAGCTGTGACAAGTAGGTTTTGACACAGAGGGTAATGTCTTCCACCTGAGCGCTTCTTTTTCTCTGTAGTTCTCACAGGATTGAGGTCCCTTGTAGGTGTGGTGCCTACAGTCTGTGTCACTTCTTTCTGCTAGTGTACATGGTGGGTGTGCAGGAGCAGGTCTTCAAACTCCTGTGACCATGCCTACCTGAGTGCTGGTCATGGGCTGGGGGTTTTGCCTCCTCGCTTCTCTAAGCTGAGGTGTTCACTGAGGTTCAGGTGGGCTAGGCAGCTGTAGAGCTAAGGAGCCTTTTCTCCTAGCCATGCTTAGACCTCAGCTCAGCATCCAAGCTCTTTCCACACCACACAGAAACAAAACACAAATAACAATCACAACCTGGAGTAGAGGCAAACCAGACACAGGGAGAAAGTTAAAGCAGTTACTGCACGACCCGACCCCTGATACATGAACAATAGCAGGAGTGGCAGGGACAAAAATAATAAAGAATAAACCAAAAAGCTAAAAAATGACACTAATAGCTCAGAAAACACAAGCAAGAGTTGGGATTTTGTCAAATTAAAAGCTTCTGCACCTTACAGGACACGGCCATTAGAGTGGTGACAGTCTCAGAATGGGAGAAGACTCATCTGACAGGTCACATCTAAAATCTATGAAGGACTCAAAGAAAGTACGAGCAAAACACCAAGAATCCAGTCCACATGTGGGCAAATGAACTGAACAGATAAGAAGAAGCAGGAAGAGCCAATGAGTAATATGAAAAATGCTCTACATCTTCGGCCACCATGGCGATGCTAAGGCAATGTTCATCCGACTCCTCTTTCACCACAGTTGGAACAGCTGCTAAGGAAAAGTAACAAACACGGTGAGGGCCATTCCGGGAGGCCGTCAGGATTTGAATGGATAAAGGATGAGGGCTGTGTATGTTACCACAGAGCAGCTCTACAGCCATGCAGGAAGGCGCCATTTGCAGGGAGTTGAGTGGGATGGACATCATCACATTAGGAGAAATGAGCCAGAGAAACACGTCAGTTTCAGAAAAACACACACTTCATATTTTCTCTCCTGTGAGGAGCCTAAGGGGAAGAAAGGGCCACAGGAAAGGAGAATGGGGCCTGCCCGGGAAGAAGCGTGGCTTTGGGGAGAGAGGGTGTAGGGAGGGTGGGTACTATCAAAGCACGCTCCAGGCATATACGGAAACGCTGCGATGAAATGCATTAATTTGTATAACACTTCCTACTATTTTATTATTATAACTAAAAGTGACTCACAGCAAACTAAACAAACAAGCAACTCAGACAAAAAGAAACTCATCAGAAATAACTCTGATGGATTAATATCCTGAGAGGATACAGAAAAGGTCTTAGAACAAAGGCCTTAGGGCCTCCAATAGCAATAGAAGACGATCAAATAACAATTTTTAATCAACTTATAATCCACATTGAGAAGCTAGGGCAAAGATTTCCAAACAGGACAGGATGCGCACAGGGTGGAAATGCCCCCAGTGCTGACCCTGAGGCACACAACGCCCGTCCTCTCTCCTGCTGTGGCGTCAGCCTCCTCTCATGGGGAGGGTGTTATGGAGACCAAGATGCAAAGGTGCAGGCCCCAGAATCCGCCCTTGGCCTTGGAGAGACAGGAAAGCGGCGAGGAGTCTGTGTCATGGCCGTGTTTGCTTCGTGTTTCTTTTGCGCGTGGAGTCATCGGGCGGGAGTGGGCTGCGTCGCTCACGCTGATGTCCTGCGCCATACACATGAACGGCCCACGTGTGCTTGGTAATTCTGTCCCCTTTTCGGCAAAGGCTCTAGCTGGTGTCTACCGCGTTTCGTTTCACTAGCTACTTACCTTCCTTGCTTTCTTCCACCCTTCTTCAAGCCCTTTGTCAAGAGGGCTGAAAGTTTTCCAGGGAAATGGAAACCATCAATAAAGCAGCAAAGCAACAATGAACATCCTAGCAAGAGCTTCGCTGCAGGAGGAGTCTCTGAATTCAGAGGCCCCCTCTACCACTTAGCTGGCTGCCGTGCTTCATGGCCTCGGAGTCTGCTGTAATTCATCACACCCGTGCTGCTGGCCGATGGCCGAGGCGGGAATGGGAGGGAATCCACTAAATCGCTCGCCAGTACACGCTGCTTTCCTGGCTCACAGGGATGTTACTCCGAGTGAGCATCCGATACCTAGGAGAAAATGCACAGTTTCAGTCCACACTGATATTTTAAACAGGCCCCAGAAAGGAAAAAGATGATAAGTCCTGCTCCCTAGTGTATACCCATACCGAGAGACAAAGATACTGAAGACTTTCTTGCAATGTATGTATCCACTCTAGGATTGATTTACCGCTCCCTAAATGATTTTCTTTAGTTCACTGGAAATGTGTTATATGAAGCCATCTACTTTCCCCTTGACCTTTCCCAGGTACAGGGAACCAGCTTTCCCCAAATGCCGCGGTTCTCTGCTGTGTAGCCTGGAGCTATCAGGGACGGAAGAGTAGCCCGATATCGGCTTGGCACTTTGAGCAGAGAGACACGTTCCTGCTCGGCACTGGCTTACACACGGACTCCCCATCCTCTGCGATTGTGTGAGCGGTCTCCACCGCAGACAGCACCCTGCACTTCTTCTGTCCAGCAACCCCACTCCCTGCTGTGGACTTGGTAAGCATGCGATATCACTTAGTGTTTTCCCTGGAGTAACGCTGCATAACCGCAGCATTCAGTATAATCTATGTGATGTACAAAACTCCTAGATCCTGAGAATTCCCTTTAATCAAGCGGATAAACTTCATTTTAGTTGAACTGTAAGGAATATCTCAAGTTTTAATATCCATTGCCTGCGCTTAACCTATAGCCTACTTTAAATGCAATAAATAAGAATATTTGTCATGAATAATGTCAAGATGTCAGACATGTCAAGCAAATAACGCATTCCAGCAAAGCCAGGGAATACAAAGTTAGTTCCACTTTATCCTCTACTCCGCCATGTTGATTAGCTTTGTTACGGACTGAAAATATCACTTTACAAGCTCCACAAGGCAAATGACAGAACACAGAGTATTTATAGCAATATGTTCAAGTCTGATGGATTTCCTTTCCGTTCACTGTGCTTACATAGCTTTGATCTCTGATGTCCTACTGTAGTAAATGAAACTAATACCAGCAACAGGTCAGATAAAACCCTCACAGCTACTCCAACTTCAGCATGACTCCAGTTCGGGGCTTTTCAGTGATTTCTGGGTGTATTCTCACTTGTTCCCCATGCTAACCTACAGATTCTGAGCCATTTGGTTGGGGTACACTTTGCATTTCTGCACGTGTTAGTGTCTCAGCGTCTAAGCTGCTGGCTCACAAGTCCCATGATGAAGGCACCAAGACTTTAGAACATGTGCACTTGTCCTGGCCCAGGCACAGTCCCTTGGCACAAAGACGTAGGTATAAAGCGTGGCTTCAGTGTTCAGACAAGTCAAGGCAGCTGAGGAGGGCTGAAAATAGAGGTGGTTGGTAAGTAACTCACGAAGAGACAAAAGCAGCTAATACAAAATGGAAATAGCAAAAAGCAGGGAAGGCAAATACATTAAAAAATAAAATGAAATGCAAAAGCACTTTTATGACATCAAACGCATTTATTTTTAGGAACTTTTTAAATGTAGCTGCTGTTGAGAGAAGAAAAAAGAGTACTCATGTATTTGATACAAATATAAAATATGACTAATTTTTAGGTTCTCAGGGCCGCTCATTGCTAATAAATTAAGGGTAAAGGGACAGATAATGTTGGTGTACACAGAAAACCAAAATGGGTAGTGTTGGTTATTGGAGCTCAAAATGTATTCAGATTGGTAAATTGACTAGAAGAAGCAGGTGAAGAGAGAACAGCTACCAAACCATAAACACAGGTGGACAGGCCAGCTGAACACACCCAAAGCAAACCCCAGCTGGATAAGTTACAATGTTGCCAGCTTGTCCTTGTCTGGAGCCTTAATTTTTCCAGATGCAATACCCTTATTTCTCCTTTTATAAAGAAAGCTGAAATCTGCATAGGCTATTCCATTTCTCCGTGCACGTATAGGCAGAGATATAACTTGATCCACTTTCCAATGTAGGTCACCAATTAGCCCATTTTCAGCCTTGAATTATGAGACTTCATCACAGATTTGGAGAGCAAACAGTTTGGAATACAAATGTGCCCCTATGAAAAGGTGCAATTTTTCTATGTAGTAAAGTGTACTCAACATTCCTCAGCAATTACAAATGCAGAAGCGTTTATCTTCTCTGAGCACCGCCGTACTATGGTAAAAGACACATTGCCGTTCATCTTCCTCAAGATGCTCTCCCTTAACTCCGGACGCACTTAGTCCATGTTCCTTCCACTTCCTGAGGCGGCTCTGCAAATGCTCCTTCCTGAATGTCTTTATGACAAAAGCTCCAAGTGGGAGCCAGCGGAAAGGAAAGGCAGCCTGTCCATGCTGTCTCCTCCTCCACCTCTCGGGCAGATCCAGGGTCCTGGGGCTCTGACTCCTCCCTAAGCCAACATGACCATAAAGGTCCGCCCTCTAAATCCATTCAGGACGTCAGGGAGGCAGCCAGTACAGTGGAACTGAAGACACTCTGGCTGTTCTTCCCTGTTCAGTCTGCAGTTTGCAGTTCTTTTCTCCCATTCTGATGGTTTACCCTTTGTTCTGTGGATAATTTCCTTGACTCTGCAGAAACTTTTTAGTTCAAAGGAGGCCCATTCCTCCATTTTTGCTTTTCTATTGGTGCTTTGAAAAAATTGCCCAAGGCAGTGTCCTGAGTCTTTTTCCTTAGGTTATTGTTTTTATTTCAGAATTTCACACTTTATATTGCAGTCTTTAATCCATCAGGAACTGGTTTGGGATAAAGTGTGAAGTAAGGGTTTAATTACCTTAATTAAGAGTGGCTATCCTGTGTTCTCCACATCCTGCTTGACAGTGAAATCCCAGCTGGCTCTCAGAATGTGGATTTATTTCTGGACTCTGTTCTTCTCCACTGGCCTCTGTGTCTGTTTCTGTGCCAGCACCAAGCTGTTTGGTTAGTATGGCTTATAGCATGCTTTGGAATCAGGTACATGTTGCCAGGAGCTTTCTTTTAGCATTTATTTATTTTGTATTTCTATACAAATGTCAGGAAATGTTTTTATATTACTGTGAAGAGCCAGGGATTTAGCTCAGTGGTTCTGCAGCCTGCCTCACAAGTGCAAGGTCCAGAGTTCAATCCTCAATACAAAAAAATAAATAAAACACAAAAACATTACTGTGAAGAATGTCATTGCTAGATCGAATTGTATTGAGTGTGTAGATCAATTTGGATGGTATGGACATTTGAACCATGTTAATTCTTCCAATCCATGAACATGAAATATCTTTTCCTTTACTGGTGTCTTCTTTAAATTCTTTCATAGATAATTTATAGTTCTGAGTTCACAAATCTTTCACTTATTTGGTATTTTTTGTGGTATGAGGATTGAACTCAAGGCTTTACCACTGAACTACATCCTCAGTCCTTTTACTTTTGTACTTTGAGGCAAGGTAACTAAGTCACTAAGTGACCCAAATGTCTCTCAAACTTAAATTCCTCCTGCCTCAGCCTCCCATAGTGCTGAAACTATAGGCACATACCACCATTCCTAATGTGAAAATGGAATTTTTTAAAGTTACCTTTTTCATGTAATTTGCAGGTAATAAATAGACACACAAATGATCTTTACATGTTGATATTATGTCCTACAAATTAACCAAATTTATCAGTTGTAATAATTTTTTGGTGTAAAATTCTGAGTTTTCCATTTCTAAGATTCTGTTATCTACAAACAAGGATAATTTCACTTTGTTTATGTTTTGGATGTTGTCTTAGTTACTTTATTGTTGCAGAGACAAAACAGCCATGCCTTAGAGGAGGACAGATTTATTTCGGTTCATAGTTTTTAGAATTCTCACACCATAGTCCTCTGAACCAAGGCGGGGCGACATGGTAGAGGGACACAGAAGAAGAGAAACTGTCCACGGCAGGGCAGGCAGGTGGCTGAGTGGGGGATCAAGAGAAGATGAGGGCTGTTATACATGGCTCACATCACTTCCAGCGTGGACTAATCTAGTATCATACAGCCCTGATCCGACATCACTCCCACGAGCTCCACTTATAAGAACACAAGGCTCTGGGAGACATCTGAGTCCGGCCATAACAGATGGGTTTTTATTTCTTTCCTTTGATTAATTGCTTTAGACAGAATTTCCAGCACTATATTAAATATAAAACATTGGTATTTTGACTCTTAGAAGAACATTTTCAGGTTTTTCTCCACTAAAAATGTTTTCTGAGTTTATTGTTTTTGCACTTTATTGTGTTGAAGAATGTTCCTTATCTACCTGTTGATTTTTTTCTCATGAAAAGATCAGTGAATTTCATCTAATTCTTTCTGTTCATCTACTAAAATGGTTCAGTGGTTTTTGTCTTTGTGTTAACCTGAGGCACCATGATCTGTGAGATTTTAGTCATCCTTGCATGCCTGAGACCAGCCCCACTTGGTCATGGTGAATGTGTTAACTCACTGTTGAATTAGGATTGATGATAGTATTTTAGTATATGTGCTGCCAAAGCAAACACAGAAATGTTAGTGTTTTTCTGGAGGTTTTCACATCTATACTAATCAGTAACATTGACCTAAGATTTCCTTTTATGGTTGCATCTTTCTGGTTTTGCTATCAGGCTAATGTTGGCCTCATAAAATGAGTATGGAAGTAGTCCCTTCTCTTTGAGTTTTTTAAAGCTTTAAAAGGCACTGGGTCACTTGGCATTGGTTCTTTAAATGTGTGTTGGAATTCAGCTGTGAATCCCTCCAGTCCTGGGCTTCTGTCTGTTTGGTATCCCACGGACACCGAAATCTGCAGATAGAAAACCGTGCCACCTATGCACATTGTACACACACCCACCCTGCACATCCTCCCATACAGTTTATTTCCATCGCTAGATGGTTTGTAATACCTAATAGAATGTTAATGATAGGTAAAGAGTCATGCTGTTTAGGGAATAATAAAAATATCTGTACGTTTTCAGTCCAAATGCGTTTTTCCTAAATAGTTTTGATTCACACTTTGTTGAATACATGCAAGTTGAATGCGTAGATATCAAAGGAATATTGCATCTTCAACTAACTCGGTGTTTCATTGTTATTTTATTTAATTAATCAATTTTATCAATACATTTAAGGTACACGATGTAATGACAGTCATCACTGGAAATTTGCACCTTTACATAATCCATCTTGGTTATTATTTTTCCCCCATTCCCCTGCCCTCCCTTTTACTTTTTTTTTTTTTTCCTGCTTGATTAGATGTCTTTTGATGCCTTCTCCTCACATTTTAAACATGTTGTGGTATTTTCAGCTCTGAAATTTTTATCATTATTTCAATCTGTTAAATTTTCAATCTGGGCAAATATTATTTTCTCATTTCTTTGAATTGTGTCCCTGTTCTATTTGAAGTCCTCTGAGCTTTCTTCAAGCAGGTGCTTTGAATCTCCAGAGGCTCCACGCATCCCCATTTCTTGAGTCTCCCTTTCTTTGCACTTTGTCTCCCTGGTACTGTCACATTTCCTGGATACTGCTGACCCCCGTGGCCGCTGCTCAATGTCTGCATATGTGAAGTGGGTACTTACTGCTATCCTTGCATCCTGGCTTTTCCCGAAGCCAGGCTATCCCAAGACTCAGGCAGGCCCTCTGTGCCTGCTGCAGAGCTGGAGGCCGCTGGTGCCAGGGCCACCACTGCCTGAGGAGCACGTTGCTGCAGTCAGAGGCCATCAAGGCAGGGGCAGCACAGGTGGGACTGGGTCTGTCTCCAGCTCCTCTGCCTCTGAGTGTGGTCTGGAGCCCCAAGGAATGGTAGCTTGCTGCAGCACTGCAGGCTGGAGGCCCGGTCCTCCTCGCAGGGGCCTTGGGCTCCCTCCTGAGTCAGGGCCGGTCTGTGGGGCTGGGCCATGAGTCACAGTGGGGCCGTCCACCCAGGGTTGCCTTTCACCCCATGACATCTGCTGTCAGAGTGCAGAGCACAGTCCCCACTTGGCCCTCCCTCTGCTGGGTGGGCGGTATTTCTCTCTGTCTAGTGCCGCCCAGGTTGGAGGGCTATTTGGGGTGATAGCGAAATGCCCTTCCTTCTCTTCAGTGCCATCTGTCTTGGCCCTGTGCTACCTGATTCCTGAGGGACTCTTCAGGTGTTTTGCATGGCCCATGTTTTCCATGTGTCCCAGAGGACCGATCGCTCCTCACTGTCTTGCTCCAATTGTTTTGGTATAAAAACTTCAGTCCTTAAAGATGTTTGCTTCCTACTGGCCTTCCTAATACAATCTCGGCACATTTCTGCACAGATTATCTTCCCTCTTGTACACATTTCAAAGACTTCTAGGGAAGGAATGGGGAAGCATGATAGGGACTGGGCTACACACACATCTAAGCAATAGGAAAGGCACAGTGCAGCCTTCTCTCTGGTACTGAAGGCCATGAGAATCTTGATGTGAAACGAGCTGAGTCAGGACTGGACATAAAAGCTCATGTGAGGAGGAGATACCTTCCTCGCTGAGTTCTTCTGTGAGGACGCGCTTGCAGGGTGTCAGGTTTACATTCATCTTGGGGAGCAGGTGTGTGTACAGAACACAGCCCAGTGCTTTTTAACAGTCTCAGCTCTGCATATTGAGCTCCTCATATGTTAAGATATTTTCGAAGTCTTTTATGTCCTTTATGTTTTATCTACAAATATCTTAGTGCAAAGGGAATAGATTTGAGTTACCAAGGGAGACGTTTAGATTTTCATCTTCCACATCAATATCTCAGGCTGATGTCACCCCCTTCCAATTACAAGGCAAACATCATCATGCTTTGAGCATGTTCAGAGATTCCAAAGATCCAGTCAAAGAGGTGTTCTCTTAGCTGTGGGCTTTCAGTGGGAATTTTCAACATTTACTCTGACAACCTGTACAGGACACCAACTTACTTCCTGATAATCTAAACAGGTGAGTCGCTGTTCATTTCTTCTGTACGCATAGCCACTTTCTCTGCCACAGCTTTTTAGGGCTACAGTTCTCTGCAAAAGTGAACCCTCACTACTAACGAGAGCAGAAACACCCACTAATGTGCCCCAATAAGAAAATAACCCAAGTCTCACCGGGCTGTGAAGGATGAAACCAAATGTCTTTTTCCCCCGCTCTTGCTTTTTTCCCTTTTGGCTTACCAAGCAGCCTAGAACTAAGTGCTTATAATGGAATTCAGAAAGAAATACAAGTTCAGATGAAATACTGGAAGCGGGAAACTAGGGTTAATGCTTTATAATATGACAGAAATTAAGCAAAACATCAGACTCTTAGGAAGAACTCTTTTAATGGCTGAAATCAGTCCTTCTGAAGTGAATATAGAAGCAAGAAATGTTACAAAAGCATATTTTATGCACACACTACTCATTGTAATACTCCATACAATAATTCCTTTGTCGTCTTTTACATCTCATGGATTAGAACAGCATTCGGAGGTTGCCTGGTGTAAATTGCAACTGAGTAGAGAAACCCAACTCTCCTCAGACTTCCTGGAGAGCTAAACAACATGGAAACAGCAAAGTCTTTACAATAGGAGGAGCCAAAGAACAAAGGACAATGTCCATCTGCCTGAGTGACAGAAGGTACGAGGCCATTGTCAGGAAGTGAAAAATGGTTATGGTGTCTGCTGCTGCTGTATGAAGGGTTCGGTCCACAAAGAAACTGACAGAGGGCATGATGGTGGCTCAGAGCCTCTCATCCGTCTTGGATCATTCGATGCCTCATTATCTGTGTTCAGGTAGGACAGTGCAGTGACAGCCTGAGGTCTTCCAGGAGCAACTGAACAGGAACAGTCCAAGTGTGATGCGGTTGCCCTTCAGTGAGGGAAGCAGCGATCGGAGACCCAGGGTCTGTCCAGAACATCCACGCCTCTGCTGAGTTCACCACCACAGGACAAATCCACGAATCAGGACCAAATAAAGGACTGGTTCAAGCTAGAAACTGAAAGCGACTCAACTTTACGAACAATGTTCACTTTTGTCCAAAGTATGGATTTTTATGACGTCTTAATCCTTTAAAAAGTGCTGTAGCTTAGTGCAAAATATATATAGAGAGAGCACCACCATTTCTTTAACTAAAAGAAAAGGTGTGTTTTGTAAAAATAAAGCATATTAAATCTCCATATCATAGTTCAGTGTTACCAAAGGTTTTGACATAGCTGGTACACAAATGTAGACTCGTCCACTACCTGTAAAGCAGAAAGACTGTTATTAGTCTCCAGAAAGCAGTGGAGTAGTAAGATAGACACTGAATACTATATATCCAGGATATGAGATTTCCACTAAGCAGCCCAACTTCTCATGGGAAAAATTCTACGACGAACTTTATCTGTGAGACCGGTTCCCATTCAGGGACATGGGGACACATTTCAGGCTGCCTTGTAACTCTTCAGGGCAGCAAATGACAGACAGGGAAGGGGAGCTGGCTAAATCTGCGCTGGAGAAGCCTCCCCCACCCTAATGCCACCTCCCATGCAGAGGGACGCCTGTCGTCCCATTCCGAAGGAACACTGGTGTGTTCCCTTCGAGATGCAGTGGATAAAAAACCCGCTTTACTTTACCATCTTATACTTTATTCCCTCCTGTGCATCTATTGCCTTGCTTTTTTTAGTGGTTTTCAAAATGTTTGCAGATACATAAGTTCTGGAATATTTAAAACTGAGGTTTTAGGAAACATGTATCTCCTGTAATTCTAAATCTAGTAAGTCAAAGAACGGGTGAAGAAGAGTTTTACACAGGCAATAATTTTTCTTATAACAGTAACTGTAACAGCAAAACTACTGTATTTGTTGACAAAGACACCAGCAACTCCCAACTCCTGTATAATTTAGCCAAACATGGGTGCCAACAATTCATCACTCGGGGTCTTTAGGCAGTGATGACACTTTCACGGGCGTCCGCACAGAATGAGCAGGGTGCAGACACCGCCGTTGTGTGTCCACATGTAGCCTTCCTGTTTCCTGTGAATGTTATGTGCTTTACCCAAGTATACATTTTTGTATTGATCTCATTCTTTTATTGGAGCTTTTGATTCCTTTTCTTTTCCTTATAAATCTCAATCCACCTAAATCTTCAAAGTGTTTAATTTTATGCAAGTTTTCCTACTCGGTGATATAAATTATTTGTTTGTGACTTTTAAATATTAGATATAAATAAATATGAACGAGATACAGATTATCTTTTTTGCTAATTGTACAAGACTTGAAACAAGATCATTTTTCACCATCCCTTCCAAAATTATAGATGCAATTTAGTAATCTGTTTGATGTCTGGAGACCTCATTCACTCATTGAGCCTTCATTTGTGTCTAACTTTATACTAATAACACCAAATAGTGGAGGACAAATTTAAAAATAATAATTGGCCAGATATGTCCAGATTTATGTGTGGCCCAACATGTAACATTTAACTTTGGCAAAATTAAAGTAAGAATAAATCAGCATTAGGCAACATACACTTCCGGTGCACCTTCACTCATTTCACGCCCTGCGTTCTGCACGCACAGTAGGAAATCATAAAGGAGACAAACATCACGGCCCCGACACTGAGCAAGGCAATTTCCATGAGGCCAAGCAGCTTTATTTTCCCAGTCACTTGCTTTCGGAACATTTCTGCTTTCTCCTCGCCAATAGTACCAGTCTGTAACCAGAGCAATAATTATTAGGTAGACAGTGAAACAAACGCTCAGCCTGTCTATGTCACCCTTCACGTCTGTTCAGGTGTTTGTCCTCTGTGTCTAAAACATAAGCCTGTGAATCCCTTGTGCATTTCAAAGGAATCACTCCATGTGCTAAAAGAAAGTAATAATTAACCTTCCTTTAAAGAAGCTGCATATGACTGGGGCTTTAGCTCAGTAGTTCCACTGCCTGCCTCGCAAGCACAAGGACCCAAGTTCAATCCCTGGTGCCACAAAAAAAAAAAAAAGAGGCTTCACAGCACTCTTCAGGGTGCTGTGGCTCATTTTATTTTTAGCACTGTGTCCCTGAAATATTTCACAATTGTCCAATGAGTGTATCCCAGGGATGAGGAAATTACAAAAGTGGATGATTTCACTTGCTCTAAAGCTTTATGTGGTGCACTTAGGGATTGTAAGATGGATCAGTGTGGTGGTTCACACCAAAAATAACTCAGCAGTCAGTTAGATAGGCTGGTCCCATCTAGCCTCAGTGGACCTTTATAAGCATTGTTGGCTTTATTAGCCCTAGTGTATTCTGAGAGTTTTGATAATATTTTTGTACTATGTGCATATATGTCTCTTTCCTAAAACAAGTAATGTGACAAGAAAACTATGCAACAGATATATTTCAATGTAATTTTAAAGTGTTATTTTGGTAAATGGGGAGGGGAGAAGGGGGTGAAGGGAGGGCAGGGACAGGGGGAAAAAACGAGAACCAAGACCTGTCATGTAAAGGTATAAGATCCCAATAATGAAAGTAACTGTACTGTATACCTAAAATGTACCAATAAACTCAATGAGGAAAAATAAAATAAAAAAATAAAGCATTATTTTCCTTTGTAAAAGAGAAAAACCCAGAAAATTAACAAATATTTCTCCTTAATTTTCTCAGTCAGATATCATCAGTAATGTGCAGGATCACCCATACAGGCATGGAAATGCACACAAATTCAAATGCTAAATACACATGTAATGTTGCAACATCAAAACTTTATATAAAAAGATGGTATTATTGATAAATTAAAATACTAACCTCATTAAGCCACAGAATGGGCACAATATAATTCCTCTTCAGGCTCTTTAATGTTCTGTAATATACATTGAACATAATTATGAAAATGCATACCAATATATTCATACATATTTAGAAAACACTAGTAATTATTAGGGTAAATAAGATTTCAGGAAATAGTTGACCTTGCATATTGGTTTAGATTCTTGCCTTTGTTCTCTGTAGTAAATCATTTCAGTGTTAGCATACTTCTCAGATTTTTCCCTCATAAATTGCTTTAATACAAATTTCTAATTAGATTGACTTTTTCTAAGCACATATTTTTCTTTTCACCAAGATCTAGTGAGGATAGTAAAATGTGACCTAAAGGTTATTGCAATAAGGAAAATTGGATGTGTAGTAAAATAAGAGATACCACCACAAAACTGAGTTAAAGCATTTCAAAATATAAAATAAATATGACATTTAATAAATACTAGGATTCTCAATTACAAATGGAGATTATCAGAAGCATTCAATACTTATTTTATAATGACATGAAGGAAAAGAGAAGTGGACATTTAATATTCTTTCCACCTTCTTAATTTACTCACATTTTTATAAGAAAATAATACAACTCATCATAGGATAATGTGGTAAAAGATACTTACTCAATTTTTTTTGCTGGCTTAACCAATATGTTGACCTGCAGCCGTTTTGCAAATTGTAAAGTGAATCCAGTTATCTAAAAACAGAACCCACCATGAGAATTACTAATGTTATGTTAACAACCCTATTTATAATATTCAAAACTCACTTTTGCCATGTTGGCAAGAAAGTTCTTAAGCAGAATTTAAGAATCTGAAAGAGGAGCACTGGAAGCTCGTAGAAATCAATTGAGCCTGTGAAATATTACACATGTAAGTACTTAATCACTTTCCAGGTCTGTGTGTCTACACACACGATTTCCTTGGCCAGTGTAAAATCAAGAGTCAATTTTTGCGGTATTTACCTAAAATGGGTTTGAGAAAAATCAACAACAGGAGCAGTGACAAAATGTAAACACTCCTGCTTAATCCCTGAGCTTTGTGTAGTTCAATGTTCAGTCAGAATCCTTGTGTCAGACTTATTAGAGTACTTCACATCATTATTATATAACTCTGGAAAGTTAACAAAGAGTGAAATTGTTGTATTATAGCAATAGTCATTTTTCTTGGCACTACATACACTAGATTTTGGCCCAAATGTACATGTACAAAGATGAAATCTTTCAGTCCCTCATAGCATATATTGACCTTTCCTGGAAATACTTACAGTTAGGTGCAAACAAAAATCGTAATATAGACAAATCATCTAATGATAAGTGAATTTGATGTGTTTTCATCATTAGTTTTCCAAAGCAATGGCTCAATAAATAGCTTACAAAGTTTTATTTCCTCCAACTAAACTAGAATTTTCTTGACATTTATACATCACACTAGGAAGAGAGCAATGTAATTTTTCACTGATATAAAGTTTCAGTAGTTTATTAAGAATAGAGATCAACAGAATGTGATCAGGAAGTATGAAAAAATTAATTTAAATTTGATTTTTAAAGAGAAATATTAAGCAAATAAGATCAATAATGTATGCGCTTACAGGTTCAACATCCAAGTATGTCCTGTGCTCTTCTTCATTTGGGTTTAAACCTTCGATGGGTTCTGAAACATCAGGACTTGCGTGTAGAAAGTGAGGAAGTGAAATGTACACAGGTTTTCCTGAAAACAAGTTTTCAGAGTGAAATGGAAATAAGTCGTTTTTGTCTTTCACATGTCGCTCCAAAATGTTTCCTTAAAAAGCTGTTTTTAGATTTGAAAATACAAAGTTGACTTTGAATAGTTATAGCAGGTTTCTGTTGTACAATCGGAACTTAAAATTACTCACTAGTTAATTGATATCTGTCAATCACTCTTTAGGTGTTAATTTTTACTATGCAAAGCTTAGCTGCTATAGACAGTTTGAAATCTATATCTATATCTATGTGTGTGTGTGTGTGTGTGCACGTGTGTGTGTGTGTGATATATATGTATTCATTCATTCATAGTTCCAGCAGTATATATGTATGGAATATGGAATGAGAATTAATTTACTTCTATTTGCCATTTTTTCGTTGCCAAAAAGAAAGCTAGAACAATGGCGTATGAGCCATTTAGCATGCACAGAGTATTGGGAAATTTTCCTCCTACCCCAAACAGCAGTAGCACAGCATATTATTGGTGTGATTTCCCCCAGTAACAGTTTTCCAACACTGAAGCACAGGGAAGATTCCAGTGCTCTTATAAACCAACATCAAACTTTCCTGCCACAGACCCTCTGCCGTCATTGCTTTAATTTTAAATTTGGGTAGAAAGATGCCCCGGTACGGGCAGGGCTGTACAGAGTGTTTCAGATCATGTCAGAAGCACGCCGGGGACCGTGTTTACGCACCTTCTTTGCACTTGCTGATGTCCAGCACGCCATATGATGTACAGTTTTTTGAGATAACTTTTTCTGTGCAGAAACAATCATTGTCTGGATTTTCAACTGGAGATGCAAAGGCCTTGGCTGGAAGAATAAATCTGTACACAGGGATTCCTTTCAGGTCAACTTCAGATCCAAATATAGCATAGATTGACCTAGACAGGCAGAAAGAACTGTTTTAGAATTTCAAATTCTTATTCATTTCTTAGGAAAAAAAGGGTTTGTGAAATTTAAAAACTTGCCAGAACTCAGCATCTGAATATGAAATATTCTTACTGTTGTTCTCAAAAACTTCTAAGGGTAAGTTTTTCTTATGATCTACCGTGGAGAACTTGTATTAAAATCCTTATTACAGTTATTATAGTTAATTTCCCTTACAGATGATTGATGTGACTTGCTTCAAACTCTTTGCTTGTACATGGTTTAAATGAAAACGTTTTGTCTTTCAGGACTTCTCACCAGAGAGAAAGCCCCCAGCTGGCCAGAAGCCTGTGTGTGTCTGCTTGGTGCGTGGCTGGCGTCCGGCACTGCTCACCAAGAGTCACCTGGCCTAGGAACTGTCAAAGCTCGGTCCGCGTTTGCGTTAATCTCAGGATCGGAGCAGCATTGCTTGATAGGCTTATCAATTTTGCAGATAAGGAAAAGGTTCAGAGAAGTTTCGTGTTTGTCCACAATCGCACAGTCCTTGGGGTCAGGGCTGCGGCTCAGGAGTAGTAGCATGGAGTGCAGGGCTTGTGGGGTGTCACAGAGCCACCCCCCCAGTCTGGAGAGACGCTGCAGGGGCTGCAGAGGACGGAACACACCCCTGAGTCGGGTGCACTGTCTTCTCTGGACCTCTTCAGTGAGATGGAGAGTCCCATCTCGACGTGACTGTTAATGCGCTCAGTGTTCAGGAAAAAACTGAAACATTGTTCTTAGGAAAGGCAAGGAAAATGGCGGACATTGTAAAAGGGTGAAGCAGGGAGTTCTTTTGACCAGAGCTAAGCATTGTGAATTCCATCTCGATGCATTTATGTCGAAAAAACAAAAAAAATGATTTCCTAAGTGTATTTCAGTAACTCAATAACACAGTTATTACATAAAGGCTTCCTGATATTTATTTTATCACATGCAGGAAAAAATATATCTGACACACAGTTATCACACCGGCGTCACTCGCTTACCTGCAAATGTCAGAGGAGAAGAACTGCAATACTCTAGACTTCTCAACAAAAGGTGGAAAGGAGGCTGCATCTGTTTAAAAATTAAGCCATTGGCAGGGAGTTAGGCGTAACACACACTCTAGAAACATCTAGGCTCTCCAGTTCAGCCCAGTGAGCAGAAATGCAATACCAACCACCCACGTAAATAATTTTAAAATTATCTACGATTGCAGCTATTTTAAAAAGTAAAGAGATAGGTATGTTTAAACTATTATGTCCCAAATCCTGTCACTTTAACATGTCATCAATCAAAGGAAGCTACTTCATATCTTCAAAATTCAGTGCATTCGCTTACGTGCAGCACAGTCCGGTCGTGTTTGCTGGCCACATTTCCCGTGAGTGGGTCACACACCACAAGGGGCTAGACATGGTCATGTGTAACAAATTTGCGTGCAACACATTCATTGGTATGGAATCAAAAGCGGTGCAATTGGATGTTAAGCTATGGCTCTGCGATTTGCAAATGGCCTGCCCGCCAGTGAATGGCACTTCCCTTTCATGACTATAATTTCGAACATCTAAAAGTGCCTCATGTTCAATGGTGATTCATTCATCGGCACTAATCGCCGACTCATATTTTTAAAATGACTTGTTACAGTTTTCTCTCTAAATAAAATTTCCTGTAAATTCTTTTGGAAACATATCCACCAAACTGAAAGAGGCAATAATAAATTCTACTGTACTGTGTGGAATAAGTGAAGAAATAACTAGGTACCCCTTGCATTCTCTTCGGTTGGACGTCACCAAATGAGCTGCCATGGAATGTGTTATTTAAAATAGGAAGCCCTGACTTCCAAATGCTTTCCACGTTGTCTTTCTGTGAGTTTTGTTTGAACTCTGTGTCTCCACCACCCTTCATTAACTTTTGGTGATTTTCCCGAGGTCTGGTGCTCACTGTGTAGCCCTGGCACTGAGGGAGCTGAATGTTAAACTCGAGCCAACTCCCCATACTGGATCCTACCTGGGCACTCACCACAGTTGTCTCCTAACATCTTAGCAACTAAAGGAAAATATATTTCATATATATCTAAAAGCACTGGAGATATAATGAAATTATACACCAACATTATCATGGTTAATGACCTTAAGACAGCTGATACTATCAAAAGTTCTGTTTTTACAAAAGAGACACTCTAAAGGTGCACCAATATTTTCATTTTACATCTCTACATTGACTGAAGAAGGTAGAAACTGCACTTGTACAACACAATGTAATCTTCCTGTGCATTAGTCTGTTTCCTGGACGCATTACCAAGATCCGCAAAGTAGGGCCCATCCCTTGTTCTAGCCAACCTGCTTCTACTCCTATTTGTTTCCTTCTAATTTCCTCTTACATGATTTCAACTTTGAATTTGCAGCATTGTCACAATGACTCTCCTAATCTCTACGTCCTTGTATTAAACCTATCTACTTAACTTTGGACAGAATTATTTAACGATGTTTTTTCCTTCAATCTAGAAAGAACTCCTTACTATTTACAATGCATTTCTCTGTCTCTGAGGACTAGGCCTCACGTAACCATGTTGGTGTTTGTAGTATTAAGACATCTGACAGTTTGTCTGCAGAAATGCTGATAGCATTTTTTCCATGGCTCCAAACCCCACAGAGCACACCCAGTAATGTTTTCACTGGACGTTTTCCTGTACAAGACAGGAATAAAACTACATAAACATGCAAAACTTAATTGTGCCTGCATACAATAAACATCCCTTATACTTCTTCTTATGTAATGTTCTTCATTTTTATATCATTTTTGTTTGGTGACCCCTTCACCTACTTTGTAGACCTTACACTGTGCTTCACAATAGTTGAAAGCTCATCTCTGAATTTTAATTCCCTCATGGTATTTGACTCCCACTGCTTTTAAAAATCTTAATTCTTAAACTAACAGACATATGTGTACTTATTTTCTTCAAGCAAAATAGTAAGCTGGATCTAACCATACTACCTGCATAAAAGATTTTAGTTGTTTTCCCCATTGTGCTTCAGAATTCTCATTTTCTAACATATTTTTCATGGTTATTAGACATCTAATCTTGGTAAATATTTTTTCTTTTTTTGCTCTCATTTTGACTAATTGGCCCCAGTAGATGGTTCTGCTCTACAGTTTCACGGATTCTTTCTCAGCTCTGAGTCTCTTTTAAAAGTAGATTTTCTTGGGACTGGGGCTGTAGCTCAGTGGCGCCATGCCTGCCTGCCAAGTGAGAGGTCCTGAGCTTGATCCCTGGTACTGGGGAGAAAAATAAAAGAATGAGGGCCTAGCAATATGTTTTCTCTCTTGTAATTTCCTTTATTTTTCAATTCTAAGTTACTTATGTAGTACTAAGAAGAGATCTGAATAGTAAGTGTGTTTCTTTCTTTCTGTTGGCCACTTATTCCTGTCCCCAGGATGTTCATCACAGTGTCTGCAGAGCAAAGGTTTCCTTTTTAGTGCAGTGAAGGCTGACCCTTAACAGTCCATCTCGAGAAATCTCATTACACTGTGCAGATGTTCACTAAGCCTACACGAGAAGAGACTGGATTATTTCGTGACAATTTAAGACCCATAAATGCATAACCTCAATCTTCCAAACACCACAGGCTTGATGGGTTTGTGGAAAAAGGTGAGTTTCCTCACTGCGACTATTACTACAAAAGTTCTTACCTGTGCCATTTATCAGGTCGCAATAGCTTTGCCAATAGGAGAGATTCCTGAGGAATAAAAAGAGAGATGAGCAGATATTGTAATTCCAAAATCACCGTTCTCACATCACTTTCTCTATTGTGATTCATGGCTCCTGCTTTCATAATGATAATTCATCCAACCTGGATATTTGGTTTCAACTTTTCATCTTACTGCATTACATGAAGTGCTTGATTCTATTACGTGCCCAGGTGGTACAGTAAAAACTGCTAAGTGAGAATTAAATCATAAACAATTTGGAATAGATGTAGAAGGAACTGGGAGACACTTGTCAGAAATGGAGAACGCTTTTCCAGTGAGAGCAGTGATTACTGGGTAAGTCATACTGAAAAGGAGGAAAGTAGTAAGTGGGATACTGACCTGAACTCAGTATGAGGTGAAAGGACAGGCAGGAAGAGTAAAAGAGAAGGTGTTTAGATCCATAGAATTCCAAACATGTAATATTAAATTCTAAACTTTGTACCCATTTAACTTTTTCATGGCCTGCTGCTAAAGGACAGAGCTTATTCAGCTTGTGTTTAGCATTTAAAAAATGCAAACATTCATTCCCTCTCTCCATACACACCCAGATGTGTGCTAAAATATAGGCTTAATGTTTAAAGTTTTTACACATTATCACAACAGGAGACACATAGCCATGAATGCCCCTCACGGCACTCGTCCTTGCTCCAACCACCCTTACCCCTTTGTCATTGCCACTTTCCGAAGCAGTTCTGGAAGTTCTCTGATATTGTTATGATACAAAAATGCACTGAATGCTCTGCCAAGAGCCATCCAAGGGAAAGGCGGGCTCTTAACGAATTACTGTGTGCTCCCCTCCAGCTCCCTCACTGGGTCAGACATCATGCGACTGCTGGCTCTTCCCCAAAGTCAAAACGACCATGAAAGGGAAATGCTTTCAATCAGTTCAGGACATCAAGGCAGCCAGGACAGCACAGCTAAAGACACGCAGTAAAGAGGACTCCAGAGCTTCTCCAGAAAGCAGCAAGAGCGATAGGATGAGTGCGCTGTAATGAGGGGCAGTTAGTTGAGGGGGCTCATAGCATTGTGTCTTCTATTATAATAAACATTTTTAAAATTTAAATATTCACCGTATTTTGTGAGCACACCTTATATAGAAAGTGATTTAAAAAGCAGGTAGTAGTAATTTCTTTGCACCTTCAGACATTTTTAGTGATTAAAAAACTGCTTTTTTTTAAACTAATAACATCACGTCATGTATGGACACAAAATTTCACACCATTCTTAAGCAGAATAAACTGTTAATCATGCTCAGTACTGTTATGGGGACCCAAGTAATCTCATTATAAGGTGTTCCATAACTCTAATTAGAAATATTTAACAGCTGTCCTCAAAACCACTCATTATAATATTGAAATAGCCATTGTTCCTTAATATATAGAGAGATATGATTCCCCTTGAAATAAAAACTTGCTTTCCTTACCAACTTTTCTAAAAAATTTTTGCAAATTCTTTAGAAAGAACATTCAGTAAATATTTAATTGCCAGATGGCATTGTTAGGGGCTCAGATTGAGGAAGTAGCTGTATTAATAAAAATGTCTAATCTGTTTCTGTTTTGATCTCTATTCTTTGTCAGGAAATAACCATTCTAAGGGAGAATCATTTCTCCCTGATCTTTATTCTTCCTACTTAGACATTTGATAGTTTATGAATCCGTCAGCAATGGCTTTGTGAAATTATTCTGTTCTTTTAGCACTTCTACTTTTCAAATTCTTTTCGCTTTCATTGGGTGTGAGAAGTCACCATAATGCTGTCTGTACAGAGAGACAGAAACGGTCCTCGAGCGTTTCTCTGGGAAGCCGAGCTGGACCTGGAGGAAACCAAACCCCCACCCAGACCCAGGCTCGGGAACGCGCACCCGTGCGCTGCCCACTTCCCAGCCCTCACGCTGGCAAGGATGCGCGCAGGGGAGGGGTCCAGGCCACCGTAGCCAGCTCTTTCCCAGGGTGGTGCTGTGCCTCACCAGCCGATCAGTGCGACCCTGCCTAGGGCAGCGGACAGACGCCACACTTCACCTGGATACTCACTTTCCGCCTTTGTAAGTGTCGATTATGGCCACGTTGCTTATGTTGTCTTTCCCGTTGAAAACCTTATAGACTCCATCTACAGTGTTGTTGTACTGAAAACATAGACAAAAAATTACTCATCCAGAGTCATTTTCCAAATTATAACAAACACTAGTTACTCATAAATTTATATCACTTGACATATATAATTCTGTAAGCATAGGGCTTTCAATTTTTGAAAGCGTAAAATATAAAAGTTGCCTAGAAATAAGTGCTAGATACTGAGACAAAGTAAGAAATTAAGTATCCAGATTCCAATACTAATTATCTAATTAATTCCAACATAACTAACCAGTGAGGCTACTGGAGCTACCATTCCTGTTATGTCAAACAGAGGGTGCAATGCTCACAAGCTGTGCGGCCAAGGACAGATTTCTAGAGGTTTTCTAAGCATTAAGAGTGTTGATAAGTGGACATTAAAGTGATAAGAAAATAGGCATGCAAAACTAAAAACACAGTCTACCAACGAAAGACTTCAAATAACTGAATGTCTTATCCCTTAAGGCTTTCTATATCAATATTTAATGGATGTGTAACCTTGAAATACAAAGCACTATCTAAACGTAAGGAGAATTAGAAATTACAAGGAACACCCATATACTACCAAAAAAATTACAAGTCAGCAAACAGTTTTTCCTATTGCTAATTCAACGTGTGAAGCAATATCCAGGCCCACCATCCCATGCACATTTTCTTCTTAACTTGCAAACTGGCCTTTCATGACATTCGTGGACCTCTAGAAGTTCTTAATGTCAAACCTCATTAAAATAAGGCTTCCTGACTTATTGATCTTACTGAAATATGCCAAGTTTTAAAATAAAGAGTTTGCAAGGTATAGAGAAGGCGAAATGATAAGATAAATGCATCTCACACCAAAAATATGTCGAACTTGTGAAAAGAGCAACCACGATGGAAAATAGTGTTCAGAGACCTTCAGAGTGACAATCTAGACACACTGTATCATTTACAAGGAGAAAGATGATGGTTACAAATTAAAATTGCAGTACTGTAGTTAAACTAATTAGGGAAAACTGCAATCTCACGAGATAGAGAGTTTAAAATTGTTCAGATATGCAATCCCAGATCCACAGCTGGGCTGACACTCCAAACGACGGGTCATGCCTTCCATGGGCGCTGTGCGGCTGTCCCTGGTAGGTACTCACGGGATAGAACACGCCGACAGTGGTAGGGACGGGGTACGGAACCAGAGTCAGGAATGGGTCCTTGTATCCCCACAACAGCTCCCTCACGGTTCTGGTTTGGAACATGGAGGATTTGGACTTTTTGATGAGAGAATTCAGCACTGACTGAACAAAGGAATTCGTGTAGATGTGAGCTGCGACCTGCAAGAGAGAGGACTGATGAAGGCCCTGGAGCGGCGCCGGGTTTGAGCAGGAATAAACAGACGGAGTGCGCGAGCTCCGCTTGATAAAAGACTTTAGAACCGCACTTTTGAAACAGTTATCAAATCACACCTGGAATAAAAGTACAGTTGACAGAATCCCTGGATAATGGCATCTCTCTGCCTTGCTGCCAGCCACGTGAAGCTTCCCTGCTAAACCTGATCTTTTAATGATGCTCAGAAATCAATCTTCTACGCGATTGTTATGATTTTGTCATTGTTCCAAATGACTACAACTCCACACAAAGCACAACATAGGGAAGATTTTTACAAAAACCGTGTAATAACAAATCGTATAATAATTCTAACAGATCCATGCAGGTAGGTTCTGGAGTTTTAGAGACAGGGAACTTTGTTGTTGCCTACTCACTGCCACGGCCAGATTAAGGACGGTGAAGGTGTCATTCTCTGACCCCACCGACATGGAAGGCACAAAGATGGCCCCGTTGGGCTGCACGAAAGAGACCGTGTGGTCCTCGGGGTCCTGCGTTACATTCTCCTTGGCCAGATAGCGAACTCTGAAAGAAACAGAAGGTAACAAAATTCAGAAAAACTGTCTTGTGTGAACATTTGGTTTCAAATGCCATTCACTCCTTCACTAAAAATATGATTTGCATGTTTGTAAATGGGGAGGGGAGGAGGGGGTGAAGGGAGGGCAGGCACAAGGGGAAAAAATGAGAACCAAGACCTGTCATGTAGAGGTCCAAGATCCCAGTAATGAATGTAACTGTACCGTATACCTAGAATGTATCAATAAACTCAATAAAAAGAAAGAAAAAGAAAAGTAATATGATGCAGAGTATGCTAGAGATGATGCTAAAAAGGGGAAGAGGGGGTGAAGGGAGGGCAGGCACAAGGGGAAAAAATGAGAACCAAGACCTGTCATGTAGAGGTCCAAGATCCCAGTAATGAATGTAACTGTACCGTATACCTAGAATGTATCAATAAACTCAATAAAAAGAAAGAAAAAGAAAAGTAATATGATGCAGAGTATGCTAGAGGTGATGCTAAAAAGGGGAAGAGGTGATGGTCACCAGGCAGGGCCTCCAGCATACTCATCTGAAGGCTTCCTCAGCTTTCACACACAAGAAAGTGGGAGGGTAGGGACAGGAGCTCGTAATGAGACTTTGTCAACACAGAGCGCACGGGGAAAGAGAACAGACACCGATCCAGGCTTGGGCTGGTCATTGAGAGGAGTTAGGACTCAGATCCACTTTGGTAGCAAGTTCAAGCAGGGAGTCTAACTACCAAACACAAGCTTACTTAGGGAAACTAGGATAGGAAATGGCATCCATGAAAGAGGAAAGAAAAGGAAGTGTCGGAGGAAAAGCAAATGTTTGAGTTTGAAAGGTAGAGAGAGAATACAAGCCATGGTAGGAAATGAAATCACGGAAAGAGCCAGATCTCTAACAAGATAGGATACAGGGACACATGGCAGTCTCAGTCCGGAGAGCAAGAGAGAGACACAAGAGGACGTGGGAACCCTGAGTACCTTTCCTTACGCAGAACTCCCCAGGCACACAGGTGAACCCACACAGCCCTTAATGCACAGATAGACATATATACACTCAACGCTTATCCTGGGATCCTGTTTTTACATCTTGAGGATGCAAAGTAACAAGTACTTTGTAGGAATGTGGGGAGGATTAATTAACTGGAGAAGTCTTCTACAAATGCAAGAGAGCCACTGAGATTAAACAAGCTTTATATCATTTGTCTCACTGCCATATATTTGAGTGTCTGCTATGTGAGATGAACAGATAAAGCATAAAACAGCATCAGACTAAAATTTAAATAAAATATATTTTAAAATATGAAATAGAAATGTGAATTTCTACAGCATGGGGATTATGTGTGATTTATATCTGATGAACATCTATAAAACATGGCTATAAGTTCAACTTTTTCTCCTATTCGCCCCCATGGCGTCTCTAGACAATGAAGAGAATTAAACTCAGGCTTTTTTGTCTCCTAGAGAGAAGACTCTCTAGGTTAAAGACACCAACAATAAAATTTTTATTAGCTGTCACCTATCAGGGGAGAATATAATTTTCCCAATGGATGTCTGATACACAGTGAGTTGTATCTTCTTACTTTTTAAAGAATAAATTAATGTCTCACATTATTTCAAAAAAGGCCCTAAAGCATGCTAGAAGGATATTTATTTTTAATACACTTTCAGCAAATCTTCTTTTATTCTATGAGTAAAATAGTTATATAAAAAATATAAAAACCTGAAACACAAAAGACAATTGGATATGTCCTTTTCTCTCAAACAGATGCTTTAAAGTATATATTGTTAACATTTCTAATCAAACTACCAGCATTTTAAGAACATTCGTGTATGCATGAGAGTTGAAACTTGAGCAAAAGATTTGTGAACCAACTTCACTTTCTTAAATTACACCTACAAGATCATACCAGTAGATGGCATTCACAAAGAGAAAATACTTAAAACCAAGCTCGGTCTTTAGAAAGTAATTTTTAAAATCCTTAACAAGCAAAGAAATTAAACTCATACCTCTTTTTTCCTTTCAGAAGGAGAGATTAAAGACTCTGATAATAAAATTGTAATCAGCCATCACCTACCAAGGGAGAATTACGTGCAATAATACTATGCTTATGTTTCCTCATATATCCCAAATAATATCCTGATTAAAAGTGGGGGAAAAAAGCCACCCTCAACCAAAAAGCAGAAAATACGACAGGCTCTCCAACTCCAACAATTACTATCATTCCTCACACTTATTCAAGCCATTCAGGTTACAGTTTTGTAAACCACTGTGCTTAAACTTTTATTGGCTGTCCTGGGAATCCCAGAGTTTCACAGGATCATAGCTAGAACACTCTTTTAGGACAAGAGGTTCATGCCGGCTTCTGCCAATAACAGAAGGTCTGTAAGACCCCGGGGAAAAAGTGTTTTCCAAGATAGAATTTTTCCCTGTAACTATGAAAACCAAGTCTTCTTCAACACAGAAAAGTGACTAGAAGACTGCAGCTTAGGGACAGCACAGGATGCCGCGGGCGCCTTCGGTAGCTGTTCCATCACCGTATAGCAGGGGGCGCTGCTCTCCCAATGACTACTATGGCCTCAGTATAATCTGTGGGTCAGTCGTTAATTTACCATCAATTACACAATTATACAACATCCAAACCTGCAACGATGAATTATAAAAAGTTACAAATATAAAATCCTGTTAATTCATAGACTCAGTAGTTTTAATTATTTTAATTATTCTTGAGGGAAAAATCGCATATTTGATAGGATTTAATGATGTTTTCATATATTTATAAAACTTTTGATCATCTTTGGTTATAGAGTGGCACTGTTAGCACCTCAGTTTTCATGTTAAATTCTTCTGGTAGTTGAAAAAGGAGTCTACAATTTAAATTAAAAATGTATTCAAGGGCCGGGGATTTAGCTCAGCAGTTCAGTGGCCTGCCTTGCAAGCTCAAGGACCAGAGTTCAATCCCCGGTACCAAAAAAAAAAAAAAAAAAAAGTATTAAAAATCTAATAATTCCCAGTTTCTAAATCTGTGGGAAGAACATGCATCTCTGTTGGTGTCTGTATTTTTCACAAAGCGAGGGTTTCCGGTGAGCCATTTCCCCCACTTTTACACTCTGAGATCCTATTCAGGTGTGTGAGGAACTCTGAGGGAGTGTAGGATAAAAGAATACAACACTTAGTCTCAGTAGAAGAGAACAGAGAAGAATGGAACTACTAGATAAACCTGCTAACTTTTGATGCAACCTGAAAATCGCTCTCAATATCAATCCCTAGCAGGTGCCATATTTAAGTAGAAGCAGTTCTGTGCCATGGTTCTCAAAGCTGAGAGAATCAGAATCAGCAGAGGGCTTCAAGGGCCACTCCTGGGCCAGTGCCAGGGTGTCAGTCCCAGGTGGCATACCTGTGGTGGGAGTAAACCCAGCAAGTCTCCCGGGCTACTCCTGGGTCTGGGAGCCACAGGCTGACAACCACTGACAGAAGACGCAAGTCTGCTTCAGAGATCTTAAATCTGTGTGTGCGTGCTTCTGCCTGTCCGGCCTGCCCATTCCAGTGTGGTTGGGACCTTAGCCACAAGTGCTGTACGGAACTGCTGTAACTTCCTAAGCCAGGACTGCTCAACTCATAATAAAATCTACACATTATAGGTGTTTGGGCAATTTGTATATATTTCCATTTATGAAAGCAATTATTAAGTCCTTAGATGAGGGTCCGATGCAGGTAGGAAACAGTATTTCAAGGGATACCATTGGCAGGAAAGTAAGTACATGTCGGTAAGTATGTGTATTGGAAGATGGAAGCCATCTCAGAAACACCCTGGAGGAAGAGTGCCACTTGTGTGTGGAAGCCACTTACCTGTAGGTGTAGGGGCCTTTCTGCTTCACCTTTATGTTGCTGCTTTTCACTATCACGTCCTGTGGATTTTGCACATCAAAGATCCAAAACTGTCTGTAAACTTCTGTGCCTGTTTTAACCCAGTTTTTAAAGGCAATTGTACCTTCCTCAAGGACGACTTCCTACGAAACAGAAACAAGTTTGGGTTTTTTCTTTGTGGAAAACACAGGGACTCCTGAGGGTTTGTTTATCATCCTCAGTCGGACAGAATGGAGGGAGCAACCTCCAGGATTTGCTAACCCAACCCTAACCCTAACTTCTTCTTCGGGTTGACCTTTCATGAAGAGAATGGGTGTGTACACCAGAAGCCAGGACTGCCGAGTTTAAGGCAAGCTTTGAAAAGCTTCCCTAGCGATATGGCAACAGTCAGTAAGCAGTTATTGAGCAAATGTAGTTAAAATTCTTACTAAAGTCCTTCCCGAGTTGAATCTTCTGTCCCTAAACAGCTATACTGATGAAGTAAAAACAGAAAAGAGGAAAATCTAGTAGCATTGGAAGATTTTTTTTTTTTCAGAGTTGGGCAATTCAGAAGATGATGCCTTCACATTTATTAAAACAAGAAAGTAAATCCTTAAGGATGAAAACTGCAAACGTGACTCTTCTTTTCGGACTCAGGATTAATACAGCTTCCCTAACTGCTGCTACATTTGCAAATACTCACCACTCCATAACTCTGCAATGTGCAACTAATTCATTATTACTTGGTTGATAGTTTTTAAAGAAGAGAAGATAAGAAAACTTCTCCTTTTTTGTGAAATCCATTACAAATCATTAATGCTCTTTGCATTGTCTGAAAACAGACAAGTGGAAAGTACAACAATGCCAGCACTTAAAAACCTACATTAGCAACTTGGTCCCTTGCTTCAGGAGCTTTGGGACCAAGTGGAAAATTGCAAACCCCTCTGGGTTCATTTCATTATCTGTAGGGTGAAGGAGTTACCATAGATGCTCTCCCAGGTTCTTTCCTGGCCTTTCCCTCTCTGAGCAGGATGTCTGCATTGCTATAGCAACAAGTGTAAACAAAGGAGATTTTATAGATGGTAAGCACCTTGGGAAGACTGCCCAGGTGCAAGAGCTCTAACTGACCTAGCACCCGAGGAAGAGGATGAAAGCTACTTCACAGAAAATGAGGTGAAAGACCCACAGTTACAGGAACAATCTGACCTATTTTTGTTCTTTCACCAGGAAGCATCGGCTCATGGAATGAAGGGATCAGGAGGACACAGGGCTCTGTCACATTATCCAGTAGAGCACACAGAGATGGGGTAGCTGTGTAGCTGGCGTAATATGGTGACAGAGTAGTGGGAGCATAATTGCAGGCAAAATCCTTTCCTCTGACCCGTCAATTCCTCCCCATTCACATGCTAGTTCTGGCCTTCAAGATCTTTTCTGTGTCCCCCTGCACTTACTTGGTAGAAGTCAAATTAAGATTCATATCTTCAGGATCTCCATTGCTCACTGCAGAGAATTCCCTGCAGAAAAACTGAGCATCCAGTTCAACTTTGATTACCAAACCCATGTTGTTGTGATCCCCTGACCCTGGGGACCAGAGCTGAGCTGTTAGGCCAATGTTCCAATTCTTACTGTGGTTACAACTCCTCCTTGGAAAACCTTTTATTTGCCCCCCAAAATGCTTATTTCCACACTAATAAGCCAAACATTAACACAAAATTGTCTAAATTATTATGAGTTTTCTTTTAAAAGTGAAAGTGTGAACACTGAAGTTGACTTGACGGACTACCCAGGAAATGCCAACTGGCTTCATTCCTCCACCCTTTAGAACCGAAGTGAAGGAAAACATACGCACAATTATTTACACCCTATAACATTTTAAGGCCTAAGGCAGTATCTATTATTTATCTGTGCCTCTCTGAGTACAGATTTTAGCTTAGTCTCCCACAAATTCTACAGAATGGAAAGGGGATTGACTGAAGAGCGAGACACCCTCTAAGGCTCGTGTATGTGCATCTAACCCCCACAAGACTTGATAAGTGTATGATCCCTTTTACATCTAATGCCTATAAATTATTTTATTTCTTGCTCTAGATTTTTAATGAGAAATTGAAACTTGAAAAGTGGAAACAAATGCTTGGAATTATCAGGTGGTTAGGGTTGGACTACCTACAAATTCAGGTATTGAAAATGAGTCCAAGTAAAACCAGTGTCTAGTTCAATGTTAAATATGTAGCAGATAGTTAAAAAAATCAGGGCTTTTTCACTCCATTCTAATGTGGTGTCTATAGCTTCATGATTTGGTCAAAGACAGAGGAAAAAGTATTAACGTAGACAAAAGTAAGAACGCAATTATTCTGATGCTAATACTATTGCCTGTGTTAGAAAATTGCATAGCTGCTCCTTGAATACCAAGACTCAATACCAGAAATTCTTAATTTTAAAGGAGAAAAATAATGTATAGTCTATGTGAATTTCAAAGAGCTTCATCTTAAACTGAATTGGACTATTAATCTACTTTGCAAATCTTTCACTAGATTTGAAGCACAAAGCTGATAACTATGTACATAGCAAAAGCAGTGTAATTTTGGATTTTCTCGCTTGGTTAACATGAAAATCAGTCTTTGTCCCAGACAGCGAGTGTACAGCGTGCTGAGCTACAGAAAGAGGGGCCAGGTCCCAGCCTGGTAACCTGCATGGCAGTGTCTCCAGCTGGGCTGAAAGCCACCGACCTCGTCCATGCCAATGTGAAAACAAATTTTTCAGACAAAAATATCTAGTACATAACTGATTACCACTGTTGAGTGGAAACAATTCTTATCTGCTTAATTGGCATCATTTAGCACAACCACTAAAGTGCCCCTTGTACTCCTGTGTGCAGTGAGGAGAGCCGCGTGGGCTCCTGTCTGCAGTACCAGTGCAAAGGCTGAAAGCCAGTGTCTCGTTTCTCCAGGACCCTGTGAAGGCCTGAAAGACAGAACCGTGCACTGCAGAGCTGAGTCTGTAAGTCAGTCTGCCATGCTGCCCTGCTCTGACAAAATGCACTTTCTTCCTCCTTCTCAGCACTGAGAGAAACGAGGTGCTACTGGTCTGAGCTATGGTTTGGTTGCTTCACAACTGTGTAAAATTTGCAGTTTACTGACTGTCATCTTGTCTGCTCCTTACCCGTGCAATGAGGACAATAATATTAGCTTGAATCTTCTGAACTTTGCATTTTTGAAAGTTTAATCACATTGAGTATTGACTTTTGCATTTGGTTTAAATATGTATGAGGTTCAATAAATGTAACCACTCAGAGCAGAGTTAACACACAGCAGATGTTCCATAAACGGCAGTGATTAGTACTGCGGAATCCCATCTCCTCTTCGGAGCCAGACCCCTAATACTGACTCAGCCCCCAAGTACAGTTTCCACGGCTTGACACATGGGTGTCACTGTCTAACCCAGTCCTGTGGCAACTATTCTCGGAGAGGCCTGCAGCACTCCTTTCTGCTGCTCAGGCACTTTTATATTCATTCCCTCTCCATTAAAACAAACATCTCCTTAAAAACACAGTGCCGGGAAGTGTGTACCTTGCAGGCAGCTCAGGCCTTCACTATGGATCTGTCCACAAAGGTCAAAGAAAGACGCTGGCTGTGCGGGACCCTGGGAAGTGTCACACAAAAATACTGCTAAGAAAGCTGTCATGTCTTGCTCTTTATTTCCTGTTTATTTCAAAATCCTCACTGGTCATGTTCATCATCATTTCCTAAGGTTCACCAACCAGAAAACATTTTATTCTTGCCTTGAGTTCTTGCTTTCTACTAAATTTTAAAATTATACATTTTGGCTTCTATTTCTTCACAAGATAATAATTCCTTTTCCTCTTGTGCTTTGGATTTCCCCACCTCTGATTACAGAAAAACCCTGAAAGGAATCTCTGTTTTCTCCACTTTTAAACTCTCTGGTAAACAAATCTTTCCGATTTTATCTGTAATCTCCACAGCACTGAGTGAGTCCAGCTGAGGCGAGGCCTCACCTGTGAAATACAGAGGCATTAAGCATGCGAGGTTCATACCTAACCTCTCGCAGGTCATTTCCCACTTCCTTGGGGATGCGTTTCTATGGTAACTCAGCCGGGCGTCTGTGCTGATTTCCACCTCTCTCCTAAGCCACCTCCTCTACGCCCCCAACTGCCCATCTCCATCCGCATCTTCGGTGGACCTCTGCGTAGTGGACCTGAGTGCCTTCTGTTCCCTGAGAGCCAGTTACGGTCAGGCGGAGACCTTGTCAGGAGCAGCCGAAACTCTCGCTGCGGTCCCACCCTGCGTCCTACACAGCTTCTGTCTGCTTCCGCCTCGGGTCTCCTTGCTCTTCGGCCTCTGCACTGAAGAAGCAGCCGGCTCAGGATTGTGCTCCTCCTGCGTCCGGACCCAGCTCCCTTCCTGCCGGCCGTTGGGTTAGCAAATTGAGTCAAGCCCTTCTCGTATAAAAGGGGCAAATTAATGCTATTTTCTTATAATATAGAAAGGTTAAATGGATTTTTACAGAGAACCTCTGAGTAAGCACTAAGTAAATGCTAAGCATTTCACCAGAGCACTTTCCATGCGCAGGCTTTGTTAACATCTTCCCAAATAATACCCCAGCCGCTCCTTCGTGTTCCTGTCGGATTATCCATTCTGATGGCGCTTAACGCTTCTCAACGCCAACAGCACACGGTGGTTCCCGGCTCTCCTGCTACTCCAGAGCACATCTGTGCCCGGCTTCACTTCGCAGCGCTCATCCAACACCGCCACACAGTCTTCGCTGGACTGGAGACTTCTGCACGTCTTCAAAGACCCAATTTAAGCCCCACCTTCTCCCCTGAAGATTCTTGAACCTCGAAGGCACCTCTTGCTCGACATGTCACTTGCTTCTCACGCGGTGCACAATTCAATTCTAAAGTCTCCTGGGTCTCTTGTTTTTCTATAGGATATGCTTTTGCCTAGTTGTATCTTAACTTGAAATACAAATTAATTCATTTTACAAAAAAATCATTTTACTGTATCCTAATCTCTATTCAAAGGCCTTTGTTGGTATAGTTTTGAGACAGTGTCTCACTACGCAGCCCAAGAATGGTCCAGAACTCAGGGAGATCCTCTTACTTCATTACAATTTCATTACAACAGTGAGAAAGGCACTTTTTTTTTTTTTTTTTTTTTTTTTTTTTTTTGGTACCAGGGATTGAATTCCAGACCTTGTGCTTGCCATACCTCAAAACTCTTGTGATTAACCTTCGTGAGCTTGGAGATAAATTTTAAATAATTAGCTTAAAATAGGTGCTTGTACTCAAAGGCCATCCAGAAAGAGTCTATATGCACTAGTTTTGTTAGATAAAGAAAAAATTTAGGTGATCAATGCTTAGGTATTGATCAATGATAATGTATAAGAAAAACATCCCAAATACTGTGCACGGAGAGAACCTCTTTGTTCAGAAGAATTTTCCAGAAGAGAAGCTATAATCTGCATGTTGATACAGAGAGGGAAACGGCCTCCCCCTGCAGGGAATCAGGGGAAGCAGAGATAATGGCAGGGAAGTGGCAGAGATTCCTTCTCACAGTATCTACAAGTTCGGTCTCACGGCCACCCGTCTGTCCCTGTCGGTCTCTGCCAGCAAAACCCAGAATTCCAAGGAAAGGAATATGATTCCACTAATGATCCTCCGCATTTAGTATATGACATGATGTATAATATTGAGTGTTACTTATATACACATATACATTCTTGTTAAACCCCTGAGGTTGAAGGTGTGCAGGCTGTTAACAAGAGTTAGAAATGACTACTGAGAAAGAAAATGTAGCATGATTATCTTCAAGGCTTCATTTTTTTTTCAGTAAGACAGCTATTCAAATTGGTACAGGGGATTGTTTTTAGCTTAAATCACATAGCATTTTTAGCCAAAGAAAGATCAGAAAGCAGTACCTGCTTTTTCTAAGCAGGCAGATTGGAAATCAGGTCTTCATAGTTCTTGTCAGGCCAAAGCTTCTGTATCCCCTGGCGGTGAGGGAGGCGAAGCCTGGGGGCAGCGCACACGAACAGCTCTCACCTCTTCTCTCACTGTCCTTCCCAAGGGCTCATCTCCGCTCTCCATGTGATCCCCAAGCCCCCGATGAGGCAGAAGCTGAAGTCAGTACGCAGCCCAGCATCGCTGCTGAGGACAGAGAGCCTCCCGTCCACAGCAGGGCCTGCTGGTCAGCCTCCATGTCTTCGGAAGCTTAATTTCTCTTTAGTCTCCATCACCAGACTCCAAGAGCCACTGGGATTTCTCTTCCCTTGCGTAGGTCAGCAGCAGATCTACTCCCCTCCTTCCATCCTTTTAAACTTTAAAGTTTTCTATCAGTACATGTTTGTGATCGGTGCTGACTCCCTCCATCCAGAGTGATGCATCATGATTCTATTTGATGGCTGCAGCATGGTCTGTTCTACTCAGAGATTCTCTTCACTGCGTCACCCGGAGACTCTGCTCCTTCTGGGGGAGCTGGTGGGTGTACATAACATGTGTTCCTTCTTTGTACATCCTCTCTCCCCTCACTCCATCTTTGTCTTCTTCACACTTGCAAAATATCTACCTTCCTGTTACTATATATCTTTTAATTTGCTCTGTGATTTATTTGTGTTTGGGGTTTCTCATATCGCAGAAACTGTGTGACATCTAAGCTAGTCTGATTGACGTGTCTGAGTTATTTTACTTCATATGCTGTCAATTAAAATTTCAGATATCTAGAGTAGTTGGTATGCACCAGCTAGGCTGTGGTTTGTGTAAATTTTGTCTGTTGGGTCACTAACTTTAGTTAAAACCACAGTTGATCTGTTGATGTATCCTGAGGTGTATCCAATATAACATATTTCTGCATTTTCTGGATCAAATATAAACTTTGTAAATAGAAAATATTTATAAGATAGTCAAATTATTACACATATTTTAAATAGCCATTTTTCAGTTTACCAAAGGGCCCTGTTCTTTTATATTTATTAAACACACATATGTAGAAACAGATACACATGTGTACACACATAAGTACAGGTACACACACACACACACACACACACACTCAGGATGCCACTTTCTCAGTATTAACTTGACAACACAATTACAAAATATCTTCATTATTTTGCCTTCCAAACTATGTCAATGTATTGTTGTACCTATCAACCTACACACCCCCAATCCTTGCATCAAAATGAGCCATTTGTATTTAGGACTGAAATGCGTGCTTGTTGGATATGCCCTAGACTTGTAAGAGTCCTCGCATGCTCGGTGTCATTAGAGTCGTGCTGCTACGTGGTCACCTGTGTGTGGAAGGCAAAAGCATCTCCGTTTACTGCGACACACACAACAGGCCGCCGGACGGACAGCCCCACAGACAGGGAGAGGTGGGCGCACAGCGCTCTTCCTACCTTCTTGATGGTCTTCTGCACCAGCAGGTCTCCGACTGGCATGAGAATCCCGCCCAGCACGGCCAGCACTGCGCCGATCACTGCCCCGGCGATGAGCCCGCGGTTCCGATCACAGCCCATGTTTCCAGTGCAGCCCAAGCGCCCGCCTGAGCCCGACTCCCGGCTCCAAGGAAGGTGTCTTCTCTGCGGCCCTGTTCTATCTATCATCAGAACAAGATCATAAAGCAGAAGGTGGAATAACAGCACAGAAAGATCAAAGTACAAAGATACACGGAACCGAAACAGGTGTCTTTGCCAGCTGGAAATGCTTGTCCTGGTTTGGGTCTGACCACACTGTCTTTCCAGGTTCTTCTCCCACACATCTTTTGCACTAGCTGCCTGCCTGGCCCCAATACTGTGAGAGGGTGTCTCTGAAAACTTGTGTCTTCTCTCCTCTCCTGCGAGCGAGTGCCACACCAGAGACTCACCCGAGGAGAGCCAGGACCCTGGGCTTTTGAACTCCATGCTTCTCCTCCCTGCCTGTCTCCTACCTGGTGTCTCTACCCTAGCACAACCATCCCCCAGATCAGGGCTTCTGCTAAGGGAAGGGGTCTGAGCTGGTGGCTTCTCTGCCCGAACGTTGATCGAGTATGGTAACAGAGATTTCTCTTACTATATACCTTATCCACAAACAGCAGACACTGTAATGGGCTTCACAGGAAGTGACCAGGTGGATCTCAGGATAAATCAGTTCTTCTAATCATTTGCAAGCTACCTGCTAGAACAGAAAGCATGAGTAAGCAGGGGAAATTCACTATCAGAAAATGAGTACAGGGCACTGTCTGCCATCACCCTCATTATAACTGCTAGGACAAAATTCCATTTTGTGAATACAGAGCTTATGTCTGACGTGTTTGTCTTACAAAAATCATGGAAAAAACTGAATTGAAGTGCATTTCACCTTTAAATAAAAGTAAAGGACATTTTATTTATTTATTTATTTATTTATTTATTTATTTATTTATTTATTTATTTATTTATAAGACAGGGTCTCACTATGTAGCTGCGACTGACCTGGAACTCACTATGTAGCCCAGGCTGGTCTGGAACTCACAGTGATCCTCCTGCCTCAGCCTCCCTAGTGCTAGGATTACAGGCGTGTGCCACCACACCCAGCCAAGTACATTTTATTTTTAACTTCGGTGTTAGTTACTTTTGGGTAGACCAGGTAAAAAGAATTTGAAGAAAATGCACGCAGTAAAAGGCTATTTGTTTTAATTGTAGGTATTGCTTTGCTTTACTGGAATGTTATTCATTTTGTTATGTAGAATGATTCCTGCCAGTTCTATTCATGTCAACTAGTTTGTGGTATCATGTATGCACTTGGTTCATCTTCCTCGTGATATCATTGTGTAGCGGGTGGTTATCACATAAAGACCAAAACGATTTATGAATGAATAGATCCTGAGGGAATGAAATTAACAAGAATGTATCACTTCAGATCAACCCTGGAAAACACATTCATCTGAGCTATGATGGCGTTGACCCCTTCGCCAGCACGCAGTCGAATTAGACTTTGGAGCTTCTCATCAGAGCCTACTTCCAAATGCACCTGAGACTCAGAGACGCAGTGGACAAGGGAAGCAGAGCACAGGCCATTTTGTGTGGTCTCAGGCCTTGCTTGGGCAGCTTTAGAGTAGCAGAGGGTCCATCCCTGTGACTTCACTACCATTTATTTCTACTTGAGGAAGCACTCAGTGTTTAAAAATATCACTGGCACGGTCCCGAAAATAATAGTGAGAAAATAAGACTGTGCCCTGAAGTAGAGAACGTGGTACCAATTACTTCCTTGGCAAAGTTTTTATTTCTTCTTTGTTAGCCCTCGGGATTCCCCTTGACCTGATTTACTACTGTTGGAGCACCTCCCACTGCAACTCGTGGGGAGTCACAGGCTCACCCACTCTGTGGCACTGATGACATTTCAAGAGTCCCCTCATGTCACACGCTCGATTTGCAAGTAGAAGGGAAACACAGAAGACAAAACAAGTGATTTATTTGTACCGTGAATTTTTATTTATCACTGATCGAGAAGGGCTGGCTTTTCTACTAACTGTCTGGGGTTGCAGTGGGAGAATTACTCCCTGCTCTTTGATTCATGTAACACGTTCTCTCCTATGGCTTTGGCTAGGCTGTCAGACTGCAGTACAGCAAGACATTTAAGTCTGATTAGGACTGACTGTGTCAAATAGAAAACTTCCTTTGCAAAGTATAATGATAAAGCACCTCACACTGGTCTTGAAATGATCTTTTAAGCAACCATAGTAATTGCTAAGTAGAAAATAATATTCTGATGTTCTGTATGTCGTAAACCAACAATCACATCTCCAGGGTACACTTAAGGTAGGCATCAAACTACAGAACTGTACATCTGGTGCAAGGGATCCAAGAGCAGGAAATTGGAGATCAAACCATGGACTAGCCACCCTCTTGCCAGGTGGAATAGGAAAAACACTAAGTCTCTCCATACCTCAGTTTCTTCATGTGTACAGTGAGTTCTAAGATGGTATCAGAGTTTTAATGTGAATAGCTGAACTGCACTTCACTTAGTAGAAACCCTTCACTTACACAGGCCAGCAGGCACATTGTGTTGGCCAGCGACCCCGGGACTTGGCTCCTCCCTTGTTTCAGGCCCTCCTTTGTCACCATGCTGGCAAACTTTGGGAGAGCTCTGTAGAAACCTAGAGCATTGCGAGCCCATTCAAACCAGGGGACAAGAAATTCCGTTCCTGATTCTAGTTTTGTGACTGTAAGGTGAATCTGTGTAGGAACATATAACTCAAATATTTAGTCATCTCTCTTGGAAAGTTATTTGATGTCCTGTATAAATTTCAATAAAATCCATTTATTCAACGTTAATGTCATTTCCAACTTTCACAGATGGAATATAAAATGACTAAAATTATAATTATACTGTGATGAAAAAATAGAAATATGTGCATATATTTGCCTATATTTACATTCTATGCCACAACCTAATTTTGAATCTTCCTTGCCCTTTATGGAATAATTCATTTTTGCTGAAGTAGATCTGTGTATTCTAAGGTTCTCTGCAAAGGTCTACTGCATCCTTATGCTACATATTGCAAAATGTAATCAGTTTTATTCACCAGAGGAGAAGACTACGGAACATATTACACGAGACAAGCCCTGAGCACACAGGCATTCAGGATACATGGCACCTGCTTTATATTCATTTTTACATAATCCCCAGTTTGTCTCCATCCATGGTGTCTCTGTTTTTCCACTGCATTTCAGTGTGAATGCCTACACAATATGGGCCTAGAACACTTAACATAGGATTTTACCTATTAAAATAGGTGATTATTTTATTTGGCAATTTTAGGTTAAATTTTACCTTTTTAAATAAGGGGCTTATTTGTCCTTCATAAGAAACAGACAAGATAATAATATCTGTAACATTTGCTTCCTGATCTAATGCTCCAATCTAGAAGGTAAAGAATAATCATAGAAATAGGAATCTATTTCTATAGAGAACTTTGGGGAAACAAAAGGGCACATCTGTGTATCTCACTAATTCATATCTGCCCTGATTTTATGAGTAGATCAGCTGACTTCTATCCAGTTTATAGGGTATTATAAAGGGATTACCTTTTTAGAGTTCCTGAGTAGTTTCTAGACCCTTGGGTTGAGTTCGAAAGAAAGAAAAAGTACAGGTCTTTTTGTTTCCTGTCCGATCAACGGAGTAGTGTTTCTGTAATGCACTTCTGAGTGAGGTGTCCATCTTTCTGGCATGGGGAACATGGGAACAACCGAGAGCTTAGCTCTTTTGCAAAACCTCAAGTAGGCTGAGCAAAGAGGCAGCACATTAGTATGTCCCCAAGAGAGTCTATTACTTATTGCCGGGCCTGGTTAAAGCTATGTTCCTTGGGAAAGTCTACTCTGAAAAAGCATAGCCTAAGGTAACAATTGCTGAGAAAGGAACTAGGAAATTTTAAAAGTTTCAAATTTGCAGAGCACACATGAGTGTCATAACCTATACAGTGTTTTCACTATCAGTGGTTATATACAATTTGTATTCTATGAGTAAGCCTTCCTTCTGATTTGTCTTAGGCTAGAAAGCCAACCACAAACATCCATTTCTCCCACGCAAATAGGGTTCCTTTGATGCATAGACCCCTCACCCCCCAAAAAAAACACATCATGTGCCATTAAAACCCCAGAGTTGCTAGGAGTTACTAATTCAACAGGTTGAATATGGATGTAGGAATTAGCTTTCAAAGTGTGTTAAATTCCTCTACATAGTCTGACCCAGTATCGTTTCTATGTGTGATTTTCCTGCCACTAGTCCCCAGCCATGAGGAAGACACGTGTTCAAATCTAGGCCGGAAGGAATGGGTTTGAGTCGGTTGTTTAAGGCTGGCGTGGTTCATCCTGTGTGAAGGCGAAGCCGACAGATCAGTCTGTCAGTCTGCGTACGTGCTCTTTAGAGGCAGACCCCTCCTCCAAGTTAAATTTTACACACTACTTCAGTGCACAAAGACAGCTCCCCGAACGCCTATCTGGCAGCAGAAGGGGTGAGACCAGCACACCGTCCGGTCGCCCTAATCTTCCCCACTGGTCTCAGCAGCTCTACAGAACATTTTAAAAGAAGTAGATTAGCAGATAGGGGATTTCCAACATTTTGTCTTACTGCAGTTACCATGACCCTTCGTCTTACATGTGCATTTGTATTCTATGAGGATATATAAAAGTATGTGTAATATTAAAAATGATATAAAACAACAAAATGCCTCACTAAATTGTACTTCTCAGATATTAACATTAAAGCTTGCTTTTGTGATAATCTTTTAAAATGCAATAAGTACCTAGCATCTCACATATTAGAATTAACCCTATCTTTTAGAGATAGGCTGACTTGGGGGTACCATGTGTCTAAAATGATTCTTTAGTCACCTTATTTTAAATAGGGTTATCTAGAACCATTTAAAATCATTGACCTTGGACAGCAATGCTATTATTTCCTTTTTTATTTACCTCAAATTCTCAGTGAGGTTTATAGTGCTTAAGGTTCTGGGCTTGAAGTCAGGACATATGGATTAACTTCTGGGATTTCATGTGGAAGTTCATGAGTCAGTCTTTTCTAATATGAGTTTATTACATATTAAGTAAGGTTGCAAGTGCTAAATCAAATAATGTGTGAAAATTCCCATCATAGAAATGTCATTCAATACCATTTTATGAAACTCTAACAGTCACCTGCTATTTATTTCATGTTGCACAAATGAAGTGTTAGTTTTTACAAGTCTAATAAATGTGTACATATTACACAAATAGGAATGGCTATTGGTAGAACAATACAATGTGATGAGAAATACAGTACATAGGCATATATATGAAGCCACAATAGCATGTAAATGGAAAGGTAGCCATTATTTTGGAGAAAAACCATTTGACAGTTTTAGCCTTATCATAGCCCAGTGAACTTTTGTGATTAAATCAAAAAATAATTACAGAATTAGTTCCTTCAGGAAGCAGAAGGCAAAACACAAAGGATTCAAATGAATCTGGGTGAATATGGCCAAAATTTTCATAAAAATAGGCACAGCAACAATAATTTCCAAGATAAATTCCAAAGTTCTCAGGATACTCTGTACAGGTCTTCTCCCATTGCGAATTTAATATTTCTCCCAGGATAACATGTTATCTGATAGTTCTGTATTCAGTTAGTTGTTCTGGTTCAGTATGACTTTGATAGATTAAAAGATTTCTACTTTTCTTTTTTCCTCTCAAAAACTCCAAAAGACGAGTGGCTTCTCTCCATAGCAAGAGTATTCTAAGATTTCATTTTGATATTTTTGCAGGCTGAGATACTTAAAAATATTTTCTTTCAACTTCAAAAGACTTTACAGACTTTAAATTATATACAAAGGATTGCTATGTCTTGAAAATCTGCACACAATATCTTTTAATTTATTACTTGTAATACCAGAAATTTAAAATTTTACTCTAGTAAATTTATGCAATTTAAGAATATTTATAAAGTGATTTATTATAATTTATTGAACCTTTAGTTACTGTGTACATTTTTCTTCACTTTAACTCAGTAGCATATTAGAAATAGCTCACTAATGTTTATAATAAGTATAAATTGTCAAAACCATTAATTTTGTGGGGTTTTTGTTTCTAAATTTTATATAATTACACTAATTAAACTTCATATCTTTGTATGAAATTGATATATTTTTATTCAAAATAAAAATTTTATTTTTGTTCATTAAATAAAAATGCTTTAAAAGTGCAAATGCAAAGTATATACTATTTAAATATATAGACAAAAATCAAGTTTACTAAAAATGGTGCAACTCAGCTTGAAAATTGAAAGAGCTAAGGATGCTGTCACATCATTAATAATTGCATGCTAGACAGAATGGTGGATGTGAGCTTCCAGTCATTTACAAAACCAATCTCATCATTTTGATTTTCATTTATAATGATCATCATATTTTGAATTAAACATAATGTATAAATATCCTAAGTGCAAAGTAAAAGTTTTGCTAAATCCAAATTGGATTATCAATAATTTGAATATTAATAAATTATTACAGATAAACATGACATTCAGCATCAAGAAGTGAAATGTCATTGGCCACTCAACACAGGGTTAATACCATTTAAACATAAAATGTAGCAAGAGAAAAGAGAAAGTCATATTTCTGTCTCTCTTACCTTTAAATGCACTAAGAAGGCATTTCCAATCAAATGCTCCAAAACTTTGAACAGCCAATTCTTAACAGGACCAAATGATATTCTGCTGAAAAATCCACCCTGAAGTCTTCATTACTTTTGTGTGTCAGCATTTAAATATGCCTTTAAAACGTGTATAACGTCAAATAGCATGTGGCTTGTTGCCACAGGAATTGAAAAAAAAAAAACACAAACTCAGAGAGCCTATTTATAGCCTGGTGGAGACCCATTACCTATATCGGAAATACTCAGCACTGCAGTTTCTGCAGGTGGTTTCTTTTCTTTTCTCCCCCCACTCGGCTATTTTCCCATCCAACGAAGTCAGAGGCCAAAGAAACAAAGCGAACTGAGTTCACTGAGCCAGCCGTAACCACCCCTGATGTGTTCTGTCTTATGTCCCAATCACTCTTCCAGACGCTGACCAGCAACCGGGGTGGAAGGGACAATTTGGAGAGCATGGCCACACCACACCCTCTGTCACATGGAGTTGGAACTCTCGCCCCATAAAGTGTTAAGCCAAAGGCACTGTTCTGCACACAGAGCAAGTTGGAAAGCACTTGGAGCTAATAATTTTGAAATCAACTCTAAACTCTGTCAATCAACAAGAGTGACAAACAGGCTTTACAAAAGGAAACAGCCTATTGTTCTAGCTGCACGTTCATAGCTGTTTGTCATTTTCTTTTAGTTGTGCAGGAGATACACAGCACAGAGAACCCCTCCTACAAAACTAAATCCCTGAAATGTCTTCAGCCAAAGCAGGACTTGGTAAATAACATCGAAACTGAACTGCCAGCTAGATGAACTTTTACTTTCAATGTACGTGCTTTGGTCACTTTCAAAGAAATTACCTTTTGCTTAATCAAAGAAGAGATGCTTACACTGCAGGGCCAAGGGCACCTTCAGGGTCAAGACCCCACTCTTGCAAGGAAATTTGCAAACAGAGGCGGGGTCTTCAGAGGGCTGGGTGACACGGGATAACTGGACAAACACCTAGGAGCAGCTGAACGGCAGGGGCAGTAAACACTCTGCCCCTTAGGTCACATTTAAGCCTGTCCTAATGCTGCCTGCCGCTTACCCACCAACCACAGCTCTCCCCTACAGGGTGTGGGGCACATCCTGAAAGAAGCTCCTGGTCTTCTGCTACCCTCACACAGTTCCTCATCTTTCCATGGTGTTTTCAGTGACACATCTACTTAAAAATTAGTAAGAAGTCATAAAAATACTTCAGAAATATAAGGATCTCAGTTTTGAAATTTTGGACCATTTCCTTGCGATAAAGTCAAAACAGTAGGGCAACCTCATGATTTAGCATTTTCACTTCAATAGAAATACAGAGATTTCAGGAAATAAGATAATTCCCTATAATCATCACCTTTTATCTGGGCTATATGATATAAGCAGGCAGTATAAAGGCTACCTAAAAACACATTTGAATTAAGAATATGTAGTTTAGGTATCTAGTATATATTGAAGCCACTTTCATATATCTGTTTTATCTCAGACTGAATTTTCACACACACACACACACACACACACAAACACACACACGCATTCAAATAAGACAATTTGAGAGTAGCTTGCAAACTCATGAATTCAAATAATATCTATTTAAAAGGTATATTTTAAATGTGACAGGATAGTTATAATAAATATGACCACAGAGGAAAATATTTCAGAAGACATACATGCAGTGCCTGCCTATGTGAACATGGGATTGACTTACATGTCAACTTAATCCTTAGCTCAAAGTCACCTAAATCTTCTATCTCCTATGGAGAAAAATATCAAATACTCCCATGAGCTAGGAAATAAATCAAGTTTGCATTCCCAGAGATAACTCCTGAGTGCAAATTCCGCAGAAAAGCGCCTCAGAAGGTTGGCGTCCAAGATTGGGTAAACGCTCTGCTGGATCAAGTTTGTAACCACGGATTCTGAGAAAGATTTATACTCTAAACCTGAGGTCAGGGAAACGCTGTGCCCAGTTTAGGCGAAAGGATGCGAGGTCTTCCTTCCTAAAGAACTTGCACCTACTGTGTGCTGCAGACACGCGTATTATGCGAGGTTCCACTATGTACTACCCAAACAGTCCGAGTGATGCAAAAAAAACCTCCAACATACTGAAAACACGGGCAAGTACGCTAATTCAGCAAACATGCACATGGTTAAGTGATTGTCCCAATCAAGCTAATATATCCGCTGTTCTGTGTTCTTAATCAAAAGGTGGAGAAAACAAATAAAAAGAGCGAGAAGAACTAAATGAGCTCTACGAACTCCGCAGCCAGCCCGCCAAGCCCTCCCGGCTCTCTCCTGCCCGCTGTCCTGTTTTCCTCCTTCTCTGAGGGGCCCTGCAGATCGCATGGCCGAGGGACAGACGTCCCCTGACCGTGTTCTCGCCCGCCTGTGCCCTGGCTGGAGCGCTACCTGGTGAGGCGAGCGCATCCGAGGGTTCGCTCCTGAACTGAACTGCAAGGCGGGGCAGCCTCCCGCCAGCGAGGAGTGGAGCGGACACACACCGTGACTGCCACTACCGGGTTCCAAATCTAGGTGCTGGGGCTTGTTCACACCCCATGAGCGCCGGCTTGGCTGGCCCTGGGCCCTCTGTCCAGGGTAGGGCCGGACCTGGCTCTTTCTCCTCCCCGCTGCCCTGCAAACAGCTCCTTCAGAGGCCTGGTACGGAGTGGTGCTGGGAAGGACTCAGGCAGAGCCTAACAAGGGTAGATTTTGTTTCATAAATAATTGTCATATTTATCACTTCTAATGGGCAAACATTTATTTTATAAAATTCATTAAATAAGTAAGGAAATTGAAAATTATAGAAAAACACAAAATGAAACATCCCTTTCAACCCGATTTTTAATCCTCAGGAACAACCAAAATTAGACATGCAAACGACTGGCAACGCCTCACACGGTTTAAATGTAAATACATACGGATGTGGCATAAAACGTAACAGACCCTACTCTCACGCTGGGACCTGCCCCTCAGGATGTTCCTTTGGAGGCATTCCTAATTGTAAGTGAAGTTCACTCTTCATCTTTTGCAAAATATTTCATGGGGAGTGATGCAGTCCCTTTTCACTAGCCAGTCCTGCATTTACAAAGACTATTATCAAGTTCAATGTTCTTACAAAAACACACAAGAAAATCTTGTGCATACATCTCTGTGTTCCTGTGCTGGAAAACTGGAAATGGCCCGCGGGATTTCTGGACTCAAATCCGTCCTTTTTTTTTTTTTTTTCTTTCTTTTTTGGTAGAAAGAGTAGCAGCACCTCTCTTCAGGAAACATCTACCCTTCCGTGTCCAGAACTTTCAATTCTTCACGAGGACATGGTCATGTGTTTGTTGTAAATATTTAAGTGAAGTTTAACCTTTTTCTGAAGTATAATTGCTATTTCTATTTCAAAATGTTTATGATAAGGTCTTGTTCTTTTTTGTCCTCCAAGTTTTGGGATTTTGTTTCCCCTTAATAATTAGTAAGGAAATAGCTGAGTCTTCTGAATTTGACTTTTTAAAAAAAATTTGACAATTTATTTTACTTTATTCTTAGTGTTTATTTAAATTGCAAGATTAGAAAAAAACTTTATCCCATTAGCTCACAGTCATTCTCTTCTAAGGATTGTGTGATGGCTTGATTTACTTTCTTCACGTGCTTTTTCTAACAAATTTATGTTTTTAAAATATTCCCTTACAGTGGTGTTTGAAGAAGCTGATTCAAGCAATTCCAGACTTGTGTAGCCAGAGAGGAAGACCCTGACTTGAGTAAGGCTAATATTGTGACATGTCTAGGAGCGGAGGACAGACACCCTGCAGGAGTTCTGGGAGACAGCCGTGCAGCCCACGTCCTGCTGCCAGCCTTATGCCCCAGAGGTCTGCACAGTGCCAGAGCAGCTCGCCATGCCCCTACTCCTTCCATGTCAAAGACAAAACCCACACAGATGCACAGAGGCTACCTACAACCTCAAGTGGAAGAGCACACCTGCTGGTGGTTTTGATGTTTTTCTTTTCAGATGGGGTTTCACTCTGTAGTTCAGGCTGGCCTTGAACTCACTACATAGCCAGGGCTGCTCTGGAACTTATGATGATCCTAATGCCTCAGCCTTCCCAGCACTGGGATTGCAGGCGTGTGCCACCATACCCAGCCAGATGGTGGTTTTGAACTTGAAAATGTACATGTAGATGTAAATATAAGATGTTGAGATTTTATAGTATTAGATTACTTTTTTCTTAAATTAGGTGATTGTTTTTCTTTACAGTTCTTCAAGTGAAAAGAAAGACTTTAGTATAGACTGCACTGTGATTCTAAGTTATATGCTTCAGAAAAAGCGCAGTTATGAAGATGATAAAAAACAAATGAACACATGGCAAGTTCCATGCCTACCAGATAATAGGGTGAATATTTCACATGCATCACCTTATCTACCACTTACTTACTCCTCCTTCCTCTGCACTTTAGAAGTATGCTTCAGAAAAAGCGCAGTTATGAAGATGATAAAAAACAAATGAACACATGGAAAGTTCCATGCCTACCAGATAATAGGGTGATGAATATTTCACATGCATCACCTTATCTACCACTTACTTACTCCTCCTTCCTCTGCACTTTAGAAAGTAGTTGAGGCCCCATAGCTGGTAGGCGTTCAAGAAAAAGCTAAAACTCAGCCTATCTGAGTAACTTGTACTGTTTTCTAGGGGAAAATGTTAAGCATGCTCTGGGTCGATACCTAATTTTACATATTCTTCTCAAAATGTTTGCATAAATCAAATAAATATTTCAAATAAGCTGATGTTACATGGAGAGGAAATCATTCATAAAATGATTAGTGAACATATTTTAGGTAACAATTAAGAGAATCATTTTGAGATTAAATGAAATAAAATTTCACTCTAATGACCCAAACTTTATCTCAGACTATTAGTTACCAGTGCAAAATAAGCCAAAATCGAGCACTTACACCCTTAGGCATGGCAGTGGCAATTTATTACACACACACATACCCATGGGTGATGCATTCCGCGTGTCCATAGATAGATAAATGAACACACTCCTAGTTTTCCGATTGATATCTTTCTCATTTATCAAAAATAGAAAACTAATGGTGTCCTTGTGTAGGAATAAAGTAAATGTATATGTCTCTAATTTAAGATGATTAAATTGTACAAAATTATAACGTAATTTCAGGAGAGTATAGAAAGATTGAAATGGGAATTTCTAATATTAGTTTTAAAAGGCAGTGTTGAGGACAGGTTAAAGATGAAATGAAAAATGTTGAGGTAAAATGTAGGCTTGCAGCACACGGCCCAGTGAATCAAAAGAGAGGCTCTGTGAAAAATCTGCAGGGCCAGATCTGTGTCTGACCCCAGGCCAGGAACAGCAAACAGCTGGCGTCCTCCTTGTTATACGAATTGTTTGCTACCATGATGTCACTCTCCAAGGAGAGAAAGTAAATCAGCATTTCAATTATGCTAACAAATCTTAGAAAATATTATAAATGGCACAATTGTCAGGTAAGCTGTGGTTATGTAAACAATGGGAAATTAGCAGGGGAAAAGAACAAAAATGTTCAGGCAAAAGTAAAACTACATCTCAATACACAATATGGTGAAAGAGCAAGAAAATAATCAATAATTGTTGGCCAGAATCAGCCATTAGTTGATGACTAATGACCATTAAATTTAAAAGGGGAGTGTGAAAAAAAAATTTAATTAAATTTCATGGGGCAGAAAGAAAATATATTATAATTGAGGTTACAACAAATTTTAAGACTGAGAAACATTACACTAGCCCCAGACTGGAGAGAGAACCCCTGTACGGAGGGTGATCTAAAAATGACTTAATAAAATAATTTTAAAATCAATTTATCTTGTATTGGGCCTTGGCTTGAACACAATGTTTTTAAACTCTTAAAATAATATCACATTTTTAAATCCTGCTTAAACAGCAAAAAATTTGAAAGCCCTACTATATATTGGAGAAAAGTCTATTTCTTTTCTTTTTTTTTTTCTTTTTGATACTGGACATCGAACTCAGGTCCTTGCACTTGTGAGGTAGGTGCTGGAACCACTGAGCTAAATCCCCAGCCCTAAAAGTCTGTATTTCTAATGAACATTACAAAAGTGATTTGATTTAATTTAATGAACAAGCATATTAAATGACCTGTGAGTCTCTGAAAGACTTTTATTATATCGCAATGCTCACTGTCCCCTCATGTCAAAGACACAGGACACCGTAGCATCAGCTGGCAGGTGCTGGACTTCTCTCCCTCCTCTTCCTCCCCTTCCTCCTTCTTCCCTCCTGGATTCCAGGGAAATGCAATCACAACTAGATTTCCTTGTATGCCAGGCAAGGAGGTTTCTAAGAAACACATTATGAAACAATAACTTACTATAAAAAACACCATACAGAAAACAACACATCTTTGACGCCTTTCTTTTGCTGTTTCTGGGTTTTTTGTTGTTTTGTTTTGTTTTGTTTTGGAATGGAGAAGTGTGGTCCTTTACCACCCTCGCCTCCACCCCCAGTTTGGCACATATCCTATACTTGAGTGACACAGCAGCTTCTGCTAGCGTTTTAAAGGAACGTAACACAGTCTATTGAAACCCACGGTGATATAAAAATCTCAGATTGCTTTTCAGCTGTGGTGAGCAAAGGCTGTGTTCTTGGAGATGCCTGAGTTTTCCATCTCTCAAGAGACCAGAGGTTAAAAGAAACCTTCAAATTCCTCAAAGAATTCTTAAATGTTTAAAGAATTCCTACAATTAATAATGAGACCATCTTACATTAAATGCATCTTTTAGTTTCAGCAGTATCATACAATAGTTGGAAAAATACATATAAATATATTAATATATGCATTTTATATGCAATCACACATATATATATATATACTGTGTTTATCAGGTATGCAGTGAAACTTCCAGAAACAAGTATTTTTCGGAAAGTGTTATGGATCATCTAAATTGATTTGTTTACAGCGTATTTCAGCAACATATTCTTGGAAATATTAGAATGCAGATAAGATGCAAGGGGGCAGTCTAACATTCCATTCCACACAAGACCGATACCTTAGGAATTCACAGTCATCTAAAATACTGAAAGTCTTTGGCAGTCCTGCATGTGGCCATGATAACTTGCTCTCTGTTGGGCCAAAAGAAATCACGAAGTTCTTGGGCGGAGGGAGAATCTCCATACTTGAATTTTAGAAAGAGAAGTCTGACTTAGCAGTGAAACTTCATGCTAGCCCTGGCCTTCAGTAGCAGCATTAAAGTTTGCTGCTCCTTACAGGGTCCACGGCTACAGTGCTTTCCGGGGCAAATTTGCCAGTGAGCTCTCTCCCTGCTAAGGCTGTTTGAGTACCACCCAGCTCTCTGAAACTGCGTGTTGTCACCTTCCCTTTCAGGTTCCTAAGAGCAGCTTCTCTCTTTTTTTCCTAAGGTTATGATTTCAGCATCCATTATAGGTCGAGTTGGCTTACTTCCTGCAGAATATCACCCTCAGATGTCTACGAATTCTGCTGCCTTTGCTTTACCCCACTGTGACCTGCATCCTCCGAGATGATGGAACCCCATGGAAGCTGTGGCTTCTGGAGCCCAAGGTCTCACAGTTGATAGCAGACTGCTGAATCCAATGGCTCCCTTTGTGGGCAAGATGGGAGCAGCAGGTGAGACTCTGACCTCAGGGCACTCTGCCATTTCCCAGTGTGGAGTAGATTAGTTAAGGTTGTCATTAATTCCCCAAGCCCCATGGAAAAGACTTGGAGAAGCCTCCTCCGTGTACACTAAGAACTAGAAGTCTTTTCTGGATATGATCCAAGATTATTAATATTACTGCTGTCTGTTTTTCCTCTCATGTTCCATAACTCCTCAGGGAAATTGGGCAATCGCAGTAGGTTGGGAAGGAGGCTGAGAGTGAATAAAATTTGAAGTGAAATGAACACACGAAAATCACGTTTAGGCCAAGCCTCAATTAAAAGACACGAAATACTGTCCATGTCAAAGTAGATCCTGAAAGATGGTTTTATCTTAAGCTCTCAGTGTGGACATCTCTCTATAAAAGCTTTTCTCTTTCAAAGTTTCCTACTTTTCTTCTTTGCTTACCTGAATTCACTGGTTCTTGACTTTTTCCTATTTGATGTCTCTCTTTCTCTGTCTTAGTTTTCTTTCAAAATCACGCATGAGTTTAGGTATATAAATTTGTATGTACATCTAAATTAACAGTGCAATTTCACATACAAAAGCACAAATACTCCTGAATGGAAGGGACCATGTGTCGGTGTGGTCAGGACCCCTTTTACACACTCAACAGGTGTTTTTCCATTAGGGGCACAGGAGCCACTAGCATTCAATACACAACCATCTCTCAATATCATAAAAAATATTTCGGTCAAACTCAAACCTTATTCTGTTGCTTGCTTTCTGCTTATGCTATCTATGTACTAGGAAAAGACAGAAATTCAAAAAGTGAAGGTTAAATCTATGTCATTTATGGAACTTGCTCTGCCTTATCTTGCCATGTCATTTGGGTTAGGGGTAAAAACCATGGTGATTTTTTTTCTCTGAAATATTGTGTTGCAAATGCATCACTGGGAAAGCCTTTTCTTTCCAAGACACGGTAGCCACCATTGAAAATGTCTTTCCAGCAATCTTTATCTGATCCTAGGAGGATAAATTCAAAACTGGACATAGGCAATTCTAATATTAGAAGAATACAACATATGAACAGTGAGATGTATTGTGAGGCATTTGCTTCAATTTGTAGAGAAGAAACACAACACAGTGAGTAAATCAAAATTTTGCCATCTCCGGTGACTAAATTTTTTTTTTGGAAAATTTCATATGTTTGGGAATGTAAGACTTGAATAGGCTAAAGTGACTCCATGCTAATAGGCCAGACTGTGCTTCTTCATATGCTAATTGCTACCTTGGTTAACAGCCCACCCAGGGGCAAATGGTTTGACAAAAGGTGACCCTAGAACATTTCCTGCATAAGATAAGCAACGTGTTTGCAGTCTTGTTCTGTGAATTCCCTGACTCTTTGTTTAGAAAAACCTTATAAAAAGTACCTCAGCCCCTGAGTAGTTGCCTCTCTGAGCCACCTGGTTCCGGGAGTGCCGTCTGGCCAGACTAATAAAGGTCTATTTACCATCTAGCCTGGTGTGTTCCTTCCTGGGTTTCTCGGTTCTCCATCGTGTTTCCGGAGCCTCGCTGGGTGTTAGGGCCCAGCATCGTGGAGGCCTTTCGGCTGCTCACGCTCCGTGAAGTGGAAGTGAGACTTTAGGTCTTACAGGAACTTTCACGTGTCGGAGAGTTTCCTCAGGAAAGAGCACAAGCTCTGCTCCAGCTTCGACCTCCCAGTTCCTCAGTGAGAAGCACCTGCCCCAACTACCCCCATGAGAGCCCTTAAGCACAGACAAGCAAAGACTCCGAAGCCACTGCTGTAATTTAATGTTCCACCTTAGCATAGCATTGCCTCTAAGGCTGCCAGTGTTCTACGTAATATTTCCCTTTATTCAGTAAACTAAGAAGTGTAAGAACAGGCATTTTTCCGGAGGACTTATGACAACTATGCTTTTTATTCAAAACTGGTGGCAAGTGGTTTTCTGCTGTTACCTCTCCTCCATCCTGAGCCCTGTCCCTTACATAAGAATAAGGATGCAGTCAGCCATGCTGCTGAGTGCCCCTAAAGGCTGCAGTAGCTTGCTTGGGACCCACCCAACACCCCAGAGGTGTGGAAGAGCAGAGTTAAGGAGCTTGACGCTGGATCCTGCTGCACCTGAAGAATGTTAACTGGAGTCCTCTGCTTCGAGGGCCACATGTCTTCATAAGCACTCAGCTGGTTAGGATTGACACACCCAAACTAACCCCTGAAATCCCTTGTACATGTGGACTTCAGACCACATGGCTTTTACCAGACTAAAACATCTCTCCAGTTTTAGCTTATTTGGCATCAGCAGGAAACAGGCTTAACCAGCAATGCTTTTTTTCTAAAAAAGGAGAAGTAAAATGAAACTGTAGTGCTCCTGTAGTATGGTTTTCTACACCACATGCAACACAGATAGAAATTAATATAAAATAAAGTAGGGAAAATACCATGTGTCTATATTTTGTTCTTCTGTTTTCAGAGCACTGGAGTGTTCCACACTTAGGAAGGACTCCCACAAGCTCATTTGTCATGTTTTTCCTTCGTGTGTTAGCAAGGGAGTGGAGTGCAATGAAGCTCCCTACAGAGTCCTCGATGGGAACTGTATCGGTGGAGCTGCTATCGTTTTCCAGGGTTTAAAACAGTGCTGACGTACAACCCGTACTCCTTCCATGGATGATGAAGAAACTAAGCCTCAGAGCAGAGCTTAAAAGGAGACACAAGTAGGTGAATCTTGTGGTGGGAGATGAGGTATCTGTGCATTTTCAAGCCACCTAGCATCAAGTGGAAAAGGTCCTGTGATTGGTCAGGCATGTTTTTTGTGTATTCAGTAGATGTCATACTAGCAATACGTGAATGAACACATATTGTGTGCTTTAAGCCAAAAAAAATCTGAGTGTATTAAACAGATAGGTAATCAGACTATTCCACAATCGAAAGTACTGTTACACAAGGCTGTAATTTCCCATTCCAGATACTGAACAACAGCACCACAGCCATGAGTCATGGGCCTACACAAGACTGGTGTACGAACTACAGTCGAGTACCCATGGCCAGGAGTACGCATGTGGGTTACAATGAAGTTTTCTAAAATGTAGTACAATAATTCAGTCATACCAAAGAGCATGATGAAACATCAAATGCAGATTAGTCATGAGCAGTTGTGTTGTACTGTTTTGTTTTGTCCAATCACAAGTACTTTCCATGTCTCCCACATGAGTTGTACTCTACTATCTGATATGTAGAAGCCAACCTACCATCTTCTTATGCACTGAAATTTGAGTCCAGGGACCCCTGATATGAGTTAGAGTCCTTTGCTTTGGTAAGCACTCTGCACTCCTCTTTTAGTCTAACCAGCATTGTGCTCTGTCAAGGGAGGGGCTAAATATGGCTTCATCATTGAGCTTTGAAGAGGGGACCCCTATGAACTGGCTTCCAAAGGGCAGTTAACTCCAGGAAAACGGTCTAAATTAAACTCAGTCTCTCTACTTTCTTCCATCTGGGGAATGAAGCCTGTTATCATCCACAGAGGTATCGCCTATCTGGACTCACGTACTAGAGGATGCAGAACAGTGGGTCACTTGTGGAACTGCATAGAACTGAATAGAATCTAAAGCAAAACTGAATGTATTAAATGTAGCATCATCTTGTAAAAATCTGAGCCAGCCATTGCTTCTTTCCCTCATGAGAAACTTTAACAGGGAGAGCTCTTAAATATCAAAACAAATTGCATAAATGCCAAAACCCAGGAGAGGAGGACAGTAAATAGGGCCTTGTAGGCATCGTGTCTCAGGGGACACCGCTGGCTCTACTCTGCTATTGATTCTGATAAACACACACGTTGGAATCAATAGAGAGATAAGATAAACACAGCATAGGGAGAGGAGCAGAGACTACGGTTCATAGAGAGCAGTAATGAGTAGAGCAATACAAGCTACTGTCAAAAGCAAAATCAGAAAGGACAATGTGTTTGTGAATTCGCTGCACTAAATGGCCACTCAAACTTCAGATGAGAGCTGGTGCTCTGACATCTCCATGATTACCAAGTGTTCTTTTCAAATAAAGCTGGCTCTAGTGCACCTGTGCACCAGATGGCATGGTGTGTTGCATTATATTTTAATGACAAATAATACAGTAGCATTATGTGATCTGCAAACAAGGATTTTGTAATACAACATAAAAATGTCATTAAATTATATGATAGATTTATGGTTTATTTACAGAACTAATAATTTAAATCAAATTATTGAAACTTTAATTAGCCCATGGATAATATGCTGTGCTAGTTTTTTATCATGCTTTTAATTAATGAAAATCATAATGTGTCTATATAAATTTCCAACATAGGATAGCAACCAACAGACATTATAGACTTAAAATAGAAAATGCTTACAAAATTCAAACTTAATTGTCATGTAGTTACAATCTGTTATCAACTGTTTGCAAAATTCAGTAAATTATAATATTCCTTAGCTTCACTGTATAAATAATAAAAATGCCGATTATCTGAATGTTCTTACCACAAAAATATGGAGATTTAGCACAGTGCCAGCTGTTAGTTTTGCATTCACTGAAAAATTGGGTTGCCATAGCAAGCCCATAGTCACTGAGTTTCTAAGCAACCTAAGATTCCACAGAGTGCGGGAGTCCAAGGATCTTTCATCATCTTTAAAAAACAAATATGAATCATTATAATCCCTCAATCATCCTTACTGAATTTCTCTGGAATGGTGTCCCTTTAGCTTATGAAATAATAAAATCTGTACTGGGAAATTATTGGAATATTCACAGTCCTACATGGCTAAAAGTAAATGTAGGAAGTGATCAGGACCCAATACATATAGGGCAGACAATTATTTGTGGAATCAATGAACAGCATTCAGTATCTAGTCTAGCTCTCCAGAGACAAAGTCATTGGCACAAGGCGAGCATTGGTAAATTTCTGGCCCATTATTGTAAGAGTGTACATTTGGTAGCTTCGAGATCCAGTCTGTCAGTTCCATTTGTGTGCAATTATTGGGCCCGATGAACTAGTGAGTTAATAGTAAAAGAGTAATTGCCTGAGACAGATATAGCTGTGTGGTGGATTGAGGTGCAAAATTATGCTTTCCTGAGTGAGCCGGTATTGACATTTCATCCCCCTTCTGTTAACACTTTCTTTACTTCCCTATTCTCAAACAATGGCCACTGGGGCCAACAGCTGACTCCTTTGCTCTCTTTTAATTCAATGGGCTGCATTTCCAGGTATTTAAGATCATCTTAGTAACTAAAGTCAAGGCATTCAAGTATTGTTTACTCCTAAAGAACACAGTAACCTAATCAAGTCCAAATCAGATGTCATTAGGAGAAGTGATTGCATGTGACCAGTGAAACAACCACGGTTGGAATCTATAACATCTCTCCCTAGCCCTAGTACCTGCCTTTCTACACATTCCGATATTTCCATTCTATGTAGACATTTCTTTCCATGAAAACATCTCAGGGATTATTTGCAAATTAAAGACTTGCTTTTGATTAATGATTAAGTTTGGAAATATTTTATTTACCTTATTCTCTATTCCTCCAAAGATTCTGCAGCCCAAGGCTGTACAGTACAAGTGACAGAGTCCTTTAAGCAGAGAGGAAAATAAAGCCACCAATCCACTTCTCAAGTAAGTCACAGAAGTCACCTGCTGATAGGGACCTGCCGGAAACGCCAGCGGTGGGGAGTGCGTGTGACCTCTTCTCATTACTGCTGAAACCAGAGGCAGGGAGGACAGACTGTTCCCTCTGGAACACCGAGAAGACAACCACTCTGCCCAGGAATCCGAAGCCTCCATAGACAGGCATTATAACTGCACCTTTGGGTAGAAAAAAGCCATCTGCAATGTAGCAGTCTTATGGGGGCATGGCTGTTAGTGCGTTCCCATGTCCAGATGCAGCATAGAAGTATATAAACACACATGTGTGTTGGAGGTGTAGGAGGGCTTGATAATTGCAAATGATTTTGGAATGGTCTCGTGTCTCTTTGTAATGTGCCAGGACCGTAGTAAATGCCTATACCTACCCTTCTCTCTCTACTTGCTTTTAGATACAGTGTCCCATTTAAAAGCCTGAGATAGTTTGTCTAAATCCCTCCAATACTCCGTGTATCCTACTCCCCTAGGGAAGAGAGAAATCCAAGAGTATTCTAAACTGGGCAAGAACAAAGCAAACATCCAACCGTCACACGCGACTGCAGGATTGCACGTTGGCCATGACTCACGTGTGTGGCCTGGGTCGCGCTCAGCTGCTTTCCAGAAGTAACCGCCAGGCAGAAGTCCCACGAAACTGTGCCAGGCCACGGGTGTCAACACTCTGTGCTTTCGAAACGCAGGGTAGTGGAGCCTAGAATAACGCTGGTGACTCTGGCTGTGTTTGTCCCGAGCTGGGTCAGCTCGGGGCTGTGCAGTCAGAGCCCCACCTCCAGGCACCCAGGGATGGCTGTGCAAGCCTGACTGACACGCGGGGAGACCCGATGCTCCCACCCGGTACACACAGTACCGGGGTTTGCTAGTGTACCCAGCTCAAAAAACGGCTGCTCTTTACCCTGCTTCTTCCCTTTAAAAAAAGAAACAATTCCTCCTCTGGGACTTTTTGAAGAACACTGCGGCACTCCCCTCTCTGGGGACATCCCTATTACTTTCTCAGAGCCATTCCCTTGACCTTTGTCATCCTGTGTCTTCGTTTCAGGACCTCACTGTACCCTGAAGAAGCATTTACGTCCTGCTTTGTGCAGAGGTGGAAATGAAGAAAACACTGTAGCGAGCCCTGCAAAATGAGCGAGGGCAGGCTTGTCACAGGGACGGTGCTCCTTCGTGCTGGAGAGGACTAAGAGGTAGACCAGATGCACGCAACTCACCACCACGTATGCTGTGAAGAAATAAGCCCCTCATGGCTCATTCTCCATGAGACTGCAAGCAGGAGCTTTCTCCCAGATCCTGGGATCGACACTGAAGCCGTGCATCTCATGCCCTCCCTCCCTCTAAGGGGCATTTGTCCTGCAGTGACTGAAGGCTCAGAAACCTGCCACTCAGAGAAGTAAAGCGTGAGCTCTCCCATGAGATTTTATAAATATACTTTGTACTCCACACCCCGTTACAATATTCATATGAGTCTTTCACTGACCATCTCGAGGTGAGCAGTTCTCTGAGAACATTCCTTCCAGAACTGGTTACTTAGCATTCAACACAAGCTCACAACGTAGTTGTCTTTGTCCCCTCTGGAGATTGGCATAATTGATATTAATTAGAGAAGTGAGTGCCTGCAAAGATTTGTGCATTGGTTAGAAATATCACAGGATAGCTCCCTATCATGTACACAACAGGGTGAAACACCCCCAAGTACGGTCTTCTAAAGCTCAGTTCAGAAGAGGCATGATGTGTAGCTGCAGGCTTGGCTGGCTGCCTACAATCGGCGGTCTGTGCTTAGCTCACTACGGCACATCTCTGATGAACCGCCCTTCTGAACCACTGATACTTCACAAGACCGCCCAGTGCTGGTGTCTGTGCACGTCCGCTCAGGTTCGAAACCGTGGCAAGGAGCTCACAGACTGGAGTTTGGGTGCAGAGGACAATTCTCTGTGAGGACTCGGGGAGACCACCGATGCCTAGGACTTCCACATTTGCTGGGAAGAAATAGGGCAACTCATGGACCCAGGACCTTGGCATCACCTTCTCTGTGATATATTTCTCCTCTTTCCCTCATCACTTTGGTATTGCAGAAGATGAGAAGAATCTTAGGAATTAGCCTTCCACATTATGGGAAGAAATAGGGCAACTCATGGACCCAGGACCTTGGCATCACCTTCTCTGTGATATATTTCTCCTCTTTCCCTCATCACTTTGGTATTGCAGAAGATGAGAAGAATCTTAGGAATTATTAAGCCTGATCGTTTAACGAAGGGATCTTCAGAGAGCCAGGGGATCAGGCATGAGTGTTCTACATCATCTTGCTTATTTTAAAGCCGTCAAGTACAGCAGTACTTACTTTTTCTCGTCATGTTTCTGTTCTCTCCACTGGTTTCCTATTTTCACATCTCACTTTGGTATTGCAGAAGATGAGAAGAATCTTAGGAATTATTAAGCCTGATCGTTTAACGAAGGGATCTTCAGAGAGCCAGGGGATCAGGCATGAGTGTTCTACATCATCTTGCTTATTTTAAAGCCGTCAAGTACAGCAGTACTTACTTTTTCTCGTCATGTTTCTGTTCTCTCCACTGGTTTCCTATTTTCACATCTCTTACCGCAGGCTCTTCTCTGATGTTTGCTAGGCACTGCTTTGATTTTTGTATGTTTCATCACTCTGGGTTCTTTAGCACTGCTGCTCCCCTGAATGCTAATTTCCTGGGTGATTTTAATGTAGATCTCTTATTTCCACACATTTTTACTGGTACTCTGTTAGGACTATAAAGTTCATTTTTTTTAATCCTTCTGGATTCAGTGTTCCTTTGTCTTATTTTTATTTTCAATATTTTACATTTTTTATTCAAATGCAATTTTTAAATAAAATAAAATTTATTGGTTTCAATTAGTATGTTCTATTTCTTCTCCCTTATGTAAGACCATTTGAAAATACTAGAAAAAAATAAGAAAGGATGCAAGTACCTTTTATACAATATTAAGGATCAGGTGTTATGCTAAATGTTCCCATGTACCCAGAAGAGTAAAACAAATTAAGTGATTTTAGCCACATTTTTATGAAGGAGATAAACTGACACGGGAAAAGATGGGAAAATTGGATATGTAAATATGGCCACAATTAGTAAGAAATGCATAAACCTAAGTTTATCCATTGTAGCTGATGGAGACTATCAAAAATTACAAGGAAAACAAGAAAATAAAGTATAAACAGTTTCTAGCTCCTGTCTAAATTGACTTTTATCAATTTAAATCTCTTAGCAGACATGTTTTCTGGTACTTTGATGCTTTAGACTTATTTTTTATATAGGTCACATGTAAATCGACAAGTTCACTTGCACAGTTATTTAATTTTAATTAATCTTTCTCAACAACAGCTATTTCTCAACCTGAAAGTACAAAAAATAAATTCTTGCTTAATGGAAGCAAGCTTGGTTCTATGCACAGAAAAATTGTTCTAGCACAATGAAGGCTACGACACATGGTTTACTGTGCACCCCGCGAAGAGGGAAGTGTGTGCAGGGAGCGGGGATCATAGGAGAAATCCTGGGGCACACAGTGAAAATGATGCTTCAGCGCCCTTCCTGACCAGGAGTCAGAGACCAGCTGTCAGAGAGGGGAAACCAGGCCAAAGGCACTGTCCAGCCACAGGGGGATTTGGCCAATTCTATCAGACGCAAAGGATTGTGAGGAATGAAGCAAAAATGTGACTTCAGGATTGAGGAGGAAAAAAAGACATTTCTAACTAAGTGGGCTCCTAATTGAGGCACTAAAGAGAAAGGTATGTAGTTTTCACCTTAGAATTCAAAAGCAGTTAGTCTTAAACTGCTAAATACTGTGACTATTTGTATAAGGAAGCACAAATAGGAGCAAAAAATTGTGTCTCCGCGCATAAATTTTACTTCATGTTAAAATGAGAACAGACTGGGTGTGGTGGTGCTGGCCTGTAATCCCAGCACTTGGGAAGCTGAAGCGGGAGGATTGCCAGGAGTGAGGCCAGTCTGGGCTACACAGTGAGTTCAGGGCCAGCCTGAGCTACAAAGCAAGACCCTGTCTCCAGGCTCCTCCCAAAATAAAACAAGAACTTCATGTATTTTATAAGCACTTTTGTTATTCGATAACTTCCCGGTTTAAAAAAGAGTCATTTAAATTTGGAGAATGAGGGCAAATATGTTGATGTTATAAAAACATACCAACTCTAATTCAAAACTAATGAATTCAAAGTCAAAGTCTGGAAGTACTTTAGTGGATTTTAAACCTATACCTAGTACACCTGAAACTATGAAAAGGTGTTTATGACAGTAGTAAATTTGCTTGCTAAGCAATGAACAATTTTGCAAAAGACCTTAGTATATTTACGTCTCTTTCTAGGTATAAAACTGTATCATCTCATCATGAATGTCAGCAGTGAGGACAACAGAAACACTGCTATTCAGGCTTGAGGAAACAAGAAACCTACGGGTATGTAAGTCCTGATTCACAATAAAATGGAAACCTCAATAATAGATTCTAAAAGAAATTCTAAGGAAATTTTTTTTCATTAAAAAGCAAAGATTAGCCGGGGATTTAGCTCAACGGTTTGGTGGCCTGCCTTGCAAACGCAAAGACCCAAGTTCAATCCCCGATACCACAAAAAAAAAAAAGCAAAGATTAAAAAAAACAGTAAAAGTTCATTATTTCCTATTTTTTACATCAGCCATTGCTAATAAGGAAATACCCTTTATTGCAGTAGTATACCAAAGAGCTCAGCTTTTTAAAAATACTGACTCTTCTAATCCCCACCCCTGATAAGTTGTTTGGCAATCCCACATCATTCTACAAACTCCACAGAAATAAGTACTTTTCTGGTCATGTTCGTTTCCATGCCTTGCTGAACTTCCCAGAAGCCAGGCCAGTTGGAGGCCAGCATGAGCCCTGTCCCTCCCCCGGCCTTGGCCTGGCTCTGGGCCCTGCTCAGAGCCATCCTCATCCCCTCTTGCTCAATTGGATTAGGCAAGAGAAGCAGATTTTGCCACGCTCAAACAAGGAAATTTCAAAGTCCCTTGGGCAGGGCCTGGGCTCCCTTTTTCCCTGAACTTAAATGAGCCTCAGTGTAAGCGAATGAATGAGTGTTCAGTCGTATGTGCAGTCTCCTAGAATATGACCACTGGGAAGCCATGACTTATTATATCACTGTGTCTGTTCCCCTTTCTTTTGGGGGCCAAATAGAACTGAGACTGTATCTAAGTCATGTACTGTTCAGAACACAGGCTTGAGCTGGGTGACCTGTTGACATACTGTCTTTGAAAATATATCTGTGTAAGAAAAGAAAAAGGCAAAGTTTGCAATATCCTTTTGATGATTGTATCTTCTGCACTGCAATTTTACTTTTAAAAACTTATTTGGGATGTAGGCATCTTTTAATTTTCAGAAAATCAAAGTTTTATAAATTGAAATATGAACCCAGGAGGGAGAAGTTATTGTTCCTTTTTACACCGCATCCTTCCTCATCTGATTTTACTATTTCAGATAATTTGTGTTCATGTGAGTCACATGGCCCTTCCAAGCTCCAGCTAGAGAGGCTGAATATTGATCAGTCCATGTCAATGATTCTCCCTGGCAATAAAGAGGTGAAGGTTTTGGGTGTCACAAAACGCTGACCCATAAAGCCCACGGAAGTCCACCATGGAGCTGTAGTACCAGGTTGCCTCAGTTTTAAAAATCTGAGATAAAATGTGAATCCCTATTATACTAAAAACATTCTACATGCTTACAAGTTTGAGGTAATTTTATTGAATTGTTCTGTTGCTTGAAGACAAAGACCTTCTAATTGATACAGATACAGATCTTAGAAAATATTTGGTGATATTTTCACAATGCTTGTCAAAAAATAAATGACAGATAAATCTCCAATGCTAAAAAATAGGTCTCTAAAGTAACACTCTAAAATATACTCTCAGTCCTTTTTGATATCACACTTATTTACTGAAATTGCATATGTGTGTATTTATATTTATGCACTCCACGTGAACTAAAGACTATAAACGTAACATTGGATCTCTTATAACCTAGAAGGGTATATTTCTTTAAAGGAAAACATGGGTATCACATTAAGACTTCAAAGATAAAATTCAAAATAAATGTCAAGCCCACATTTCTATCACTCTGGGAAATATAACTGAATATTCTGATGAATGGAATGTGAAATATCAGAGTTCACTAGAGCTAAAATTATGTTAGACCTTGAAAGGGTCTTCTTTGGCTTTTCCAAGAATAGAACTATCACAAGAAACCTTGGCCATGGTTGTGCAATGCTGGAAATGGAAATGAATTTAGCAGCCATAAACTCAGATGGGCAGACATGAAATTCTATTATTCTAAATTTCATTTGTAACCTCAAGCTCCCCTTTAGTCTAATCCAGAATATTTTATAGTATATTCACTGTTTAGAAACTTTCAAATGTTGATATTTCTCAGTCATTCCAGGTTTAAAGCTCAGTTATATTTTTTCAACAGGTATTATACTTAGAGAGAATTTGGAGCATGCTCACTTTAATCCCTATCTACAGCTCTCCTTGGTCCTTTGAACACTTGCAGAAGATCTTTCCCATGACTCAGTGACAAAATCTTCCAGTTTGGACACTTGGGACGTGAAGTTCCACTAATCTGCTTCTGAACATGGTTGTCTACACACAACCGACAGTCAGTGACATCCACAGCTTTGGCTTCTCCATGGCCATATGTCCTTCAAGGCTTGTCCTTTCTGAGATACTCCTGGCTCTGAAATCTTCATTCCCACCAGCTGGATGGCTGGAGGAAGAGCTTTCCCTCAGTAGTCAGTCTGTGGAAGGGTGTCACAGATCTCCCTGGGACTTGCTCCTCATCCAAGTTCCCTATGTTCCTACTTCCTTCTAAGCTCATGGGCCTTTCACCTGCCCACGATGAGCTGAGAACAATGGCTTCAGGTTGGTCCCAGCTACTTCTCAAATCTTCACTAAACCCGAGTAGCAGCATAATGTCATCTCCTTGGCTCCACCGAGCCTGCCTCCCGTTTGCAGGTTCATATTCAGTCCGAGAAGAGAGTGAAGAGTAAGGAAGAGCAACATGTGTGTGTTGACACCTCACAATATCACAGTGCATTACAAAAACGAGCTATGATAGGAAGTAGGCACAAAGTTTAGCTGAGAGAGAGACGGATGCGATCTGAAATCCTAAGAACAGTTCACAGAACTGTTAGATCCTTCACTGCCCTAGAAAATTAGTTGAATTTAAATCAAAGGAAGTGAAATTCTATGTAAATAAAATTAGAAGTGTAAATTATCCTTTTACTAATTTTTATATTGATTGTATGCTGAGATGAGTATTTTTATATTGTTTTAAATAATATATTAACATTACTATCATCTACTTATTTCTACTTCTCATTTTGGTTATAAGACATTTTAGAATTGTGTATGACTCACATTGGACAGTCCTGCTGTAACAGATCTGATAAAGGCCTTACAATTTCATTACCTTTCCTATCTTTTCTGCCTCTGATAACAAATTGTTTTCTCTTGCACCACCGATTTTACCCTGTGGAATCACATAGTCACTTGCTTGCCAGACTTCTGCAGAGGGTCAGAAGGAGGAATTAGCATATAGACTTCCTCTTGAACTTGTTTCGGTAAAGATCTCACTCATATCCTTAGCTGAATCTCCTGTCTTTATGTCCAGAGTCTCTGGCTGCAGATCTCCAGTGGAGAAATACCCAGTCTTCATACAGAGTGCAGAAAAGAAGTGAAGGGAAGATCTAGGTTTAGCACTCTGCCCGAAGATATTGGCTGTTAGACCATGAGTTCCATGGCAGCCCCCATTTTCACTCACACTCTTATTTAGGGTTATGTGGCAGATTCATTTTGCTTCTTACTGATTTTCTGCTTTAGGCTAAGATGTTGGAATCTGATACTTCATAATCTTTTGAGTTACTATTACAAGTGTGTTGGATTCTAAATATTGATTTGCTTTCTGTCCTAGGTCATCTTCTTTGCTCCAAATATGTATGCCCACATCTTCCTTTAAGTTCTATCAATTGCACGGAAAGATATTGAGACACAAGTGCTCAGGACTGTCCTCCCCTTTAGATGCCAGTCACAAGCCAAACTTTACAGTGTTTTGGCTGCAAATGGGGTTCCTACGATCCATCTTTTGTTTGATTAATTGCCTTGATCAGCTCACAGAACTCAGGGAGACATTTATGTACATTTACTGGCTTATTATTAAGAATATTATAAAGTACAGATGAAGAGATGTGTAGGTCAAGGTACGGGAGAAGGCTGTGAGAGTCCAACTTTCCTCCTGATGTACCGCACCCTAGGATCCTGTGCACATTCAGCTACCTGGAAGTTCTTCAAAGTCGATGTCTGTAGCATGCTAGGATGACTGTTGCATGGGCATGACGGCAGCATACACACCCCTGCTACAAGGGGAGTGGAAAAGAGGGTGAGGTCGAGAGCTAGTAGGAGGAGTGGGAAGCCCATCGAGGCCTGTTGTCCAGGTCCCTCTTGGGAATGTATGAGATGATGTTCCTCCTTGTGGGGAACAGAGCCTAAACCCTCATAATCTATTATGAGACCAGGGAAGGTTAGAGAATTTCCTTATGGCAAAAAGCTCTAAGACAGAGAGGTAGGGAGAGACAGGGGTGTTTATGGCCTGCCTTGGGAAACAGGGGCTCTGGTCTCTGTGGTATGCCTTGGAGGAAGGAAAACAGGTGCAGAAGAGACCCATTAGCCTGTTGCATAATATTCTAGGGTGCTTTAACTTATTGTGAAAGATTAAATAATTGTAAGTAGGGGTTGACAGGACCAGAGTTTGCATTTCTAAAAAGTTGCGTGAAAGGTAGTAAACTTGGTGGAGAAGTTGAGCTGGAGGATGAATGAAACAATGCTGAAAAGACACAAGGCCCTGAACTAAAACTTGTGTTTAGTCTAATGAAGAGAAGATTCTGCAGTGTGCAGCAAAATTGAAAAGCATTCTGTGAATGTCGTCATCAGCGGTGAGAGAAATACTCTGGGTGAGTCTTTCGATGGTCTCTGGGACACAACAGCAGGGGTGCTTCTTTTATTGGCTCTTCTTGAAGTGACCAATATAGTGAAGTACAAATACACAGAGCTGGCAAGTAGCAAAGCAGTAATAAGGGGCCAGAGACTCTCAATGATGCTGGAAAGCAATGTCCTCATTCCCCATTTCCCCCTTTAGGTAACAGGCTGGGGTCCTGCTTTGTCACCCAAAGTACTGTAGAGTCAGGACAGCACTTCAGCGTCAAGGGCAGAGCGTGGTGTGGAGTGAAGGGCACTGTGGCAGGAAGATGGAAGGACGATGAGAGGGAAACGGATGGGAACAGTAGTGCATGATATGTGTCAGTGGATTAATTCGCTGGTTGGTCCACAGCTGAGTGCGATGCGGGAGGTGAAGCGTGTGGGAGGGGCAGCGTCACGGGGACATTATCTGGCAAGGTGTGTCTCTGCCTTGGCTCCTCGGTGTCTCTCTCTCTCCCTCCCGTCCTCTCTCTGCCTCTGTGTGTGTCTGTCTCTCTGCTTCTGTCTCTGTCTTTCTTCCTGTCTGACTCTCTGGCTCTCTTTCTCTGTCACTCTCTGTGTCTCTCTCTGTCCCTGTCTCTCTGTCTCCCTGTGTCTTTCTCTCTATTTCTTGTCTGCCAAATAAAATGAGCTGTTTCTCCTCTGTGACGCCAGTCTGCCACGCTGCCCTGTTTTGGAGCTAGCCAACTGTGGACTGAAAGCTCTACAAATTATGAGCCAAAATAAACCTTTCCTCCTTCAAGTTGTGGGTGTCCTCTCATGTTTGAGCAAGAAGAAAGTAACTAAGACATTCATCATTTCGTTTCCACAGTCTATAGTCAGGAACAGGGCTCAGGTAAAAAAAAAAAATCACCTTATCATCATTAAGCAATAAATGAAAGCATTATATAAGCCAGTGTCTTGTTAAGCATGTTTACAGATTACTTCATTGCTAAGTAGGTATATTGCCCATAAAGTTGTTGTAAAGATTTAAAGATGTGGGAGAAAGGAAGAAAGAAAACCTATACCTAAACCCAATGCAGAACAAATTATTCAAAAAATTTTCTGGGTAGTTTTTATATTTAAAAACAATCATCTCTGCATGAAAGATGATTAATACTTTGAGGATAAGTCGGGTAAACATAAATATAGAAGGCAACAATGTCCACTTTATTCTGGCATAATTTATAAAACTATTTTAAGAATTTCTGAGATGTTTAAAGAGTGCAAAATCAAGTACAACAATATTTCTAGTGAGGAGGCTGGTGTAACCTTTATTTATATTTGAAGTAAATCTATGGAGCAAAGTTGGATAAACAGGATGTCTCTTAATCATCAAGAAAACTTGTAATACATGTCTATTTGTAGCAATCTTCTAGACAGTAATATTAATCCAAAGTATATTGGCTAATTTTATGCAAATGTGTTTCTGCAAAAAAATGCACTTTAAGAGTGCATATATATATTTGCATTACTGTTATTACTACTATTAAGCCATCTCACTTATCAGGACCCTGCTCTGATTTAACCATTTAAACATGATACAGAAGTATGTTCCACCAATCTCTTAGGTATTGCTTAATCTAATGAATTTCACGGGTAAGGATTTGTCAATCCATACTTGTCAACTTTGCACCAGTCCACATCTCCTTAAACCATACTTTATCTCTCAATAAAGAAAATAGCAAGTTTATGACTCTGCCAACACAACACAATTATTCAGTACACAATGACAAATACAATAATCTCTTCATCAAAGTCTCAAAATCACAAATATTTTTGAAAAGTCCAGTTCTCTTCAGAAACTCAAGGAAAAGTCTTAGCCAGAGAACTCTGGTTTTTACAGAACTCTGGAAAAAAAAAGTAGTTAAATAATCCCAAGGTACAATAGTTCAAGGTAAAGATTCTTATTCCAAGAGGTAGTAATAGAAAGATAGAAAAGAATCAAATCAAAGAAAGACTGCAAACCAGGAGGGCAAACATTAAGTCCTGCTGTTCCATGTCTGGCATCCAAGGCACATGGTGGTGGAGATGCAAGTTCCAGAAGAATTGGGCCGTCCCAACCTGGTGGCCTGGCTTGATTTAGCCCACATGGGCTCTCTTTTTGGTGGTGCCACTCAGGCTGTAGCTGTATTAAACTACTGTACTATGTTGCTGGTATATGACTTCTGGAGGTCTCCACTGCACTTTTGGCTTCATTACCATGGCTTCACATTCTGCCCTGTCCAAGGCTCCTTGCATGCTCTCTTAGGCCTTCCTTTGAAATCTGGGGGGAAGCCTTCCTGACCGCACAATTCTTGCATTTGCATGCCAGTAAAACAGCATCACGTACACAGTGCCAAGGTTGGCTACCAGCACAAGCAATTGCAGGCACCCCTGGGACCATGTAGGCACCAGCCTCTGAATACCTGGATGGCTGAGCGTGGTGAAATCAATCCCAGGGGACCCATTCGCTAGAGTCCCTTACTGAACAGAGTTCTAACAGACTCTCTTTTCAGATGAAAAGTGGACCCTTTCCCAGTCTTGAGCCTGGAATGTTTGGGGTCTTGCTGATTCTTGAGATGCCCTCAAGGCACCTTTCTTTTTTGCTCCTTTACAAAGTACTTGGTGTCTTTTTAATGTCAAGAACCTCTTTACACTTTCATCGACCCCAGCTTTACACCTGGCTTCTTCCAAGACAAATTTTAAGATTTATAAACTGTTCTGTACTGCTTTTGTCAATGACATTTCTCCCTAGAAGTCTGGCTAAACACAGCCAGCAGTATCTGTGCTAGATTCTGAAAGTTGAGCCATTTTGAAATTTCATTCACCAGATTAGTCCACTGCTCTTAGTCGCCTGTAAAATCCCAGGACATGGACAAAATGTAGAGAAATTTTTTGTTGAATTAAACATGCATGCCCTCTGGCCCAACTACCCTTGTTTCCAATTGAAATAAATCTAAATCTCTCCAGATCCTCCTGAAAACAGCTCCAAAGGCTTCTAAACCACAAGGTCAGGTAAAACGACAGCAACAACCCCACTTCTATGGCACCAAGTTTCTGTATTCTTTAGCTTTTCTATCTCTGAAGTATAATACCAAATTTCACAATGGCAAGGAGGAGGGGTTTAAATCAGCTTACAGTTTCATGGGATTCAGGCAGTGGTCAGGAAGCACTGAGGAAGAAACATCATGTGGGCAAGGGCATGAGTTCCTGATGGCTGGGAAATAGAGTACAGGAGCAGGACCAGAGAGAAGTAGGCAAAGGACCATATATAGTACCCAGTACCATCCACATACCCCAGAAGTGTGACTTACTAATTTGCTGAGTATTTCTTAATTTAACGAAGTTGATGCATGAGTATTAATGATTACAGCAGGGCTAACAGGGATTTTGTAAGACTTGAGAAAACACTTTGCCTATGACAGACATCTGTCATGTTTAAAAAGATTTAAGCTATTTTCAATGTTCAATCAAGTGATAAAATGTTTAACTAGAGTTTTGACTTCTCAAATTCCATTTCTTGTTCAGTATGTTATTGCTCTTGGCTCGTAGAACACAAAGCTAAATATTTCATGTGAAAACAGAAAAGATAAAACAAGGCTCTGGGAAATGGTCAAAGCTTAAGGAGAAAGACAATACGATAAATAAAAGAAGGTAGAAAATAAAACACTGTTTTTTGTATACCACCTTTATCATATTTTAAGAACAAGCCAAAAAAAACATAAATAAAGAAAATTGAAGTATGCACAAATAAATCAAAGGTTATCCTGTTGTTTGAGGATTGGAAGCTCTAATACTGTTAAAATGTCTATAGTACCCAAAGAAATCTAAAGACTCAATGCAATCCCTATAGAAATAGTAATGACATTTTCCTTATGAATAGAAAAAGACATAAAATTCATATAGAAGCATAAGACTCCAAATAGCCAATCTTGAGCAAAAGAAGAGCAAAGCTGAAGGCACCACACCATCTGATTCTAGAACATACTAGAAAGTTCATGATCAAAACAGTGTGAAACTTGGATAAAAACACAGATGCCAATAGAACTGCATGGGGACAGTGCCCAGAAACAAGCCTAGACATTTATAATCAACTGATTAAAAAAAACAAACAAACTCATATTATGGAGGAAGAATAACCTCTTGAATAAATCACACTGCATAAAAAATGAATATCCACATGCAAAAGAGTAAAATTAGAGCCCTATCTCTCACTATATAGAAAAAAAATTGAAAAATGGATTTAAGACTTAAATGAAAGACCTGACACTATGAAAATTCTAGAAAAACATGTGAGGAAATCTCCATAACATTGCTCTGTGCAATATTTTTTAATAATACTTAAGCACAGACAGCAAAAGAAAACAACAAAGAAAACTGCACCAAACCAAAAAGATTTCTGCACAGCAAGTAAGCAATCAAAAGAGTGAAGAAAAAAATGTATAGAGTGGCAAAATATTAGCAAACTATACATCTGATGTAGAAAATATAAAAGAATCTCAAAGCTTAATAGCAAAAATTAAATGATTAAATAAATGAATTTCTAAATTGGCAAATAACCTAAAAAGATATTTCCTTAAAGAAAGCATGCAAATCATAAAGACAGACTTGAAAAATTTCTCAGCATCTCTAATTATCAGGAAAATACAAAACTACAATGAGATATCAGCTCCCTCTTTTTAGAATGGTTATTGTCAAAAAGATATAGAAGTTGTCAAGGATACAGAGTGAAGGGAATCCTGGCATGCTGTTGGAAGCAATGTAAATCAGTCCAGCAATTATAGGAAAGAACATTGAGATTTCTCAAAACATGAAATTTAGAACCCTGTACGATCCAGTGAGATAGATCTCCAATGGAAAATGAAATCAGTACAATACTGGAGGGGATGTGGGCATTCCTATGTTTCCTGAAGCAAAATCCACAGTAGCCAAAATATAGCCGCCTAAGTGTCCACAAAGAGGTGAAAGGATAAAGAAACTGTGATACATAAAGAATGGAATCCTATTCAGCTGTAAAAAAGGAAACCCTGAATTTTGGAGAGTATGGATGAAAGGATATCATTATGTTAAGTTTAAGAAGCCAAGCACAAAAAGTTAGATGCTACATTATCTTGTCTTTTGCATGGAATCTTAAAAAGTTGATATTATGTAAAAAAGAATGTAGAACAGTGTCTATCAGAGACTGGGAAAGTTAGAAGGAGATGTTGAGTTGTTCAGAGAAGGCAAAATTACATTTTGATGGAATAATAAGCTTGAGAAATGTTATCGTGCAAGGAATGGTGGCTACAGCTAAAATGTTATACTGTGTTCTTGAAAAATATTGAGAGAATGAAACATTGTGTTAATCTCAGAAAGGGTAACTAAGTGAAAAACTACATATGTTAATGAGCTAGATTTACTCATTTCACAATGTACACATGTGATCTTCAAGATGTCATGTAGTACATGGTAATGACATACAACTCTTGTCAATTTAATAAAGTTGAAAATCCAAAGATGGAGAACATCATACACTTGGTACTGAGACACAGCATTTATTTTGCATCCCATGTTTAAAAACAGTATATTTTAAATTAAAGAATGTGGGGCACTAAATGTTTCATGGTTTAGATATTATTCTTCTATAAACGAAGCATACAATTGCTATGTGTGACTTCTATAATCAGGCTTAAAAACAGCCTCACTTCATGTTCGCCTCTCTCCAATTCCATTTCCGGTGATTTTGAATCTGTAAATTATTGAAATATATTAAATTTGCTTTAATCATGAAGCTTATAAATATGAAAGCGCCTTGCTCATATTCTTAAAAGTGATGAGAGATGAGAGAACAGACGTGGATGTTTCTCACCACCATCACAATTACGTGAGGCAAAACCTTAGCTATGTTTATTCGTGCCACAGTGTGTACACACTTCAAAGCACCATGCTGTCTGTGGTACGATGCAGAATGTTATGTCAGCTTTAAAAATTGAATTTAAGAAATAGTGTGTTGCCATGAAACAAAAAGTCAGATTGGCCCATTTATGTCAGGAGGAATGTCGAATATCTACAAGAAACCTTCAGCATATGCTGTGTATTTAATCACCTTTACTTTATTTTCTGCTGTGGCTTTGAGCTGGACAAGCTAGGAACCTCATGTGCTCACCAGCAAGGCCCTGAGAGGGTGACTGGGCTATGGGTGCCTAGGAAGTGGGTGCTGTCAGAAGAGGTGGGTGACCAGGGTGTGCTGTGGGAGGCTGTGCCTCCCCTCTGGGGTCCTCACTTTACTCTCTGTGCGCTACGGCCCTGGCCACAGCTAGAGCAGCTTTCCCCACCTCAGTGACCCTGTCCATGCCGTCCTCCCTCGGACGCCACCGTGGCTTGAAGTGTGGGCTAGAACACCCTTCCTCCTGGGAGCTGTGGGTGCTGGGTATCGTGTCTCATGGCGAGAAAGTGACTAAGACAATTCCACTGAGATGCATATTTTTCAGAAACACGCAGACTCAAAATAATTCTCAACTCCATGATGCTACAGTTTGTTTATTAAGCTATTTCTCTGTGGAGTGAGTATGAAAAAATGCATTCATTGTGTTTTTTAAAAACAAGTAACTTCCACTAAGTAAAATAAAAATTTGATTCCATTTTGTTTCATGTCTGCCAATGGTATGTATTTTTTTCATTTATATAACAAATTAGCTTTTACTGTGTAAGAGCAGGGAAAGAATGAATTCCTTGAACAATTTGGCATACTCTATTCATTACACACCAAGCAATCTCCTCTTGTGGTTCTTATTTATCATCAAATTTCTGAACAAAACAGAAATGAAAGTTTGTATCTAATCACCCAGTAGTTTTGACCAGGCCATATAGGAAGGAGTTAGGGAAGAAATTACAAAGGGATTCTACTCAGATCTCATTTCCACAGTTACAGAAATTGGATTTTATATACACAGATTTCATAAAATAATAAAAAACTTTGTTGTGAAAAGGGAAAACAGCCCAACCTCCAGAGTTGGCCTGGCTCTATCAAGTAGCCCTTGTTATTTCTAGACAGTGCCTAGCATTCACAATTAATTACACATTTGTCTTCTCCCTCTGACCATAAATAATTTCATACACAATGAACATTAGACAGGAACACCTGGAGGAGAACAGGATGTTTCAAGGTAAAGCAAGACCCTCGATCACCACATGTGAACACGGACTGAAGGGGGGCACATCCACGCCACACGTGCCCGGCACCCCCTTCCCCACCCAATGCGGCTGCTACTTCGCTATCAATTACAGCTTTAGCCTCGGTCTGATTTTCCCTTCTCATAGAAAAGAATATGACACATATTCAAGAAATTTCCTTACCTTGACTCCTGCCAACATCTAATTCGCAGCAAACACCTGTTTTCTTCAACAACCTTCCCCCTACCCTGGCCAAACTGAAGAGTCAAAGTCCAAGTTCTATAACAGACCCTACACCCTTGTCTTGGGTCGCCCTCCATTGGTACGCCTCCCCCTCTAAGGACTGCAAATTGTTCACAGGTGTGTGCCTGATGGTCTCTAGCTAAAGGATACTGGCATTAACAAGGCACCTAAAAACTTGACTCCAAACTCCAGAGTCTACGGGGAAGCTCTGACCTGTATGGTAACCCAGCCTCTGAATTGTCACGAAGATGAAAAAGACTTCAAAGAAGGAAGGTTAAAAGATGCCATATCAATGAGGAACAGGAACAGTTATGGTGGGTGTCTTGGGCCGAGACTTTGTCATTAGACATCTATGTCAAGCAGGAAAGAATAAAGCATGCTGGGATGAAGAGCAGCCTGGGGGCCCAGGAGAGGGACAGGTCACCTGCTGCAGGACAGAAGCACCCAAGGGCAAGAATTCATTTGCAAAAGAAGCTGGACATTTTGAGATTGGATAATCAAACCTTCACTCAATGGCGGACATACCAGACACTCCATCAAAAACATTACCTTATTCTTACAGTTTCAAAATGGGACATGAGCAAAACATATTGTAATTTGGGAGCTACTGATCCTTGCACGTAATCACTGAGAATAAAGTACTACATGAATTTTCAGTAACTTCTTTAAAGGAATAGACAAAATCTATTTAGAAGGGATTAAAATCTTAAGGAATTAGTGAGTAAGGAAGTAGAGACACAAATGTAGATTTGAAAAATCAGAGTAATTAAAAGCTTCATGAATAATAATAATGATAGTAATACAATATAGCAATAATGAATTTCTTAAGCAGGCATCATGAGTACCAGGTGAAGCACTGGGTTATTCTCCTGCTCCCCGGTATGTGAGCACTGCGTGCCAAACCCAGCCTGGTCATCATGCTTCTCACTCTCCAGTTTGCAGCACTCACGTGCCAGTCCTTGTTTCCGAGAGAAGGAAGCTTTTAAGCAGGGAATGGGGCTCTGGGCCTGTTTCTCCCGGCTGGGGCATGCCCTTCCCTAATCTTACCTCGCCCTCTACCTTTTGCCCACATGGCAAGCACTTGCCTGGCCCTCGTGCCTGCAACCTGAACCCTTTCAAATCTGTTGCTTTTGCCAGCAGGTTAACACCCAGAACACAGAAAAGTCTTCAGCCTCTCTGCTCTTACTTTTATTTTCCAACTCCAAGATGATCATGCCCATTGTACTCTTTCTTGTTGAAATCTGCACATCACATCTGAAAGGATTTTCCTGTTACAGTCTGAATCGTTAAGCTGATTTCTCACTTATTTAAGCTTCTCTTGCCACAGTGATAAATGACAATGTTTTATTAATCTATGGCCCTGACAAAAACACCATAAAATAAATCCCTAATTATTTTTATTCTGGCCTTTCAATAAGGACAGACGTGAGGACCCACTAAACAAAGACCCCATGTTCCTTCTCCACAAGGAGCTCACAGGATGAGGTACAGGGCAGAGTGATAATCAACAGATGGTTGTGACAGGGGGTGACACCTAACCCAGAGGCTAAGAGCCAGGGCTGCCAGGAGCAGAGTGTTTAAGGACAGTGGATGAGGAAGTGTCAGTTTCCCTGAGGATGGGAAAACACAGCCCCAGGTAAAGAGGGCAGGGTCGGACTCACGGGGTCCAAGTCACTTCACCCAACAGAGACTCCGGAAATAAACATGAAACAGGAGGCCCTTTAATGGGGAACTGATCTCAATGGTGCATTTGGGTGTAAGGTGTGTTTTAGGTGGGGCACACATGGCATCAGAACATAAACCACCTGCCTTCGAGCAGCAGGAATTCATTCTCCCAGGAGTTCACCTTGAAAGTGCTGTAAGGTGACACCCGGATTTTAGGGGAGGAATGCCAGATAAAACATGTGTTTAGGAAGTGGCCTGGCGTCACCCTGGAGAACAAGAGTGGAGGGAAGGTCAGAGGAAGCCTGCTGAGTTAATCTCAGCGGAGATTACATTGTTTGAATGAAGAAGTGGCTATGGGAACGATTTCAGGAGTATTTAGGAGAGAGGAGAAAATGCTCAGGTGATGGGATAAACATCCAAATCCTCTAATTAGCTACATGGGTCCATGGGAGAGAAAATAATCAAGAATGAACCCCAGATTTCAGGCTTGAGTAGCAAGAGGAAAGGAGGTACTATTAACCTGTGCGTGGGGAGGGTATAGAACCAGATCCAGCGATGGGGTAAGGCTAATCCTAGCTTGGCAAAATACTGTTTTCTCCCCTAAATATCTGCAAGAACCTCCACCACCATTCCTTTATCTCTCTTAATCTGTTTACTCTTTTGTAAAAGGAAGACATACGATCTATTTAAAAATACCTGTAAAAATTAAGCAATAACCATTTTATAGTGCTATGTGAAAGGCACTTGCATAAGTACTATGTAGATATTAACTTGCTCATTTGGAACGATTACCCTCTGAGCCAGGCCTTTTATTTTTCCTACGTCACAGTGAGAGAAGCAGGGGCACAGACCTTGACCAAGGTCACGGATTTGGGAAGAGGTAGGTCATAGCATCAGGTCTGTACAGTCTAGGTGCAAAGGGGTAGGTATGTTGACCAGTGATTTACAATGCTTATTTAAAAATTTCATAAAGTCTCTCATTAAACACGAAGTACTTTGTATAATTATTACAGGAATGCTTTGCAGAAGCACAAGAGAAATGCAGACAAATATACAATCTCTCCACTAGCAAAAGATCTGCTAGAGTGCTGGTTGCATCCACACATTTTACTGAACGTGAGAATAGATACAAGCAGAGTAAGACACTCCCCATCTTGCAGTCATTTAAAATGTAATTGGGAACACAAAAATGTGCATCGTAGGAACAACGTAAGGAAACAGTCATTGTGTTACAACAGACCAAACAATTTTAAGTCAAAATACGAATGTCAAGATCTATCGAGATTTGAGCAACCAAGGTGAAAACTGAAGAGTGATTGCAGCTATGATATGTAGATGTGACTGTGTCCAACATAGGGATTACAAGAGAAACTATAACATTGAAAGGATCACTTAGAAGACAGAGGTTGGGGTGGAGGGAGAGCCTAAAATGTGCAGGAAGGGATACGGGGACCCCGATGTTCACTGGGTGTAAGGCCTCACTTCACTTCCCTGCTCTTTGTGAAGCCAGTGGGCCGTGGTGTGAGACTGCCACCAGTGAACTCTGTGTCTCACTTTTACAGCGCTCACTGTCAAAACTGAACATTAGAGGAATAGTTAAGAAGATGATTTCCATCACAGACCTTACACAACAGACCTGGCTTCATAGCTGTTACTTTGCCATGGTAAATAATTATTAAATTCTTTTCTTTTTTAAAAAGGGGCCATTCAGATTGTTTCCATCGCTTTTATTTAGTCTACAGAATCTCAGCTTCAGAAATGTTCTGCCCGTTGCTATGTACAGAAGCTCAGGGCGGAGAGTTGGGAAACCAAGGACGGCGTGTGGAATACTCAAGAGGAATATTAGTGGGGTGGAGAAGGAATGGGAGTAGTTAAGTAGGCTCCCTTTCTGTTTTCTCCTGACGCTGGGATTTGCCTTTGCTCTCTGTTAATCCTGTCTTTCCTGGTTTCATCTGACGATGCAGAACTTTTTGAGCTACATTATAATAAGATGACAGTACAAGGATGCAGTTTACAGAAGTTTGAAAGACTGAGAGGAGAGAAGCTTTCCAAAGGTTCATTGAGGTCTCAGAGGGACCCAGAGGTGGACAAAGGGGAAAGGTTCTGTGGAGGCCCTGCTGCCTCCTACCTCCCGCCCCGAAAGAGGCGGAGGAAAAGGTGTGCTAAGGCTGGCAAGGAGCGGCTGCAGTTTCCCATAAAACCAGAACAGAGGATCCCAGCTAGGGCCGAGGCGGAGGACCCCAAAATGACTGTGTGTGATGAGAGCCACCCCAGGAAGATAAGAGCAGGAAGGGGAGCAACTCCATGAGTGGCTTCCTTCTCCTCCAAGTAGCACCATCAGCTGTTTGGCTCACTTACAGTCCACAGAGCTGGCGGCTCACTAAGGGGTGTGCGGTGGGGAATCTGGGGAAAGGGCCCACAAAGTCCAATTTATTTCCATCACTTAACAATATTAGCAAAGGTTGGCTTTATAACTTCATAAAAAGCTTCGTTCTAGACGAACACTGTTTAGAACAATCACCCATACAATCGGACTGGACTGCAATGAATAGTGATTATTTCTAGCGGGGGGAGGAACAGTGGACAGTCCCCGGGGCAGTACTGCTGAACCTTTCAGAGCTTTCAGTGATAACAAATGGCCCACTGCAGCATGTGCGTCATGGGTTCAGCACCAGGGCCTCGGAGCCCAAAGTGACACAGTCACTGCTTCCTGAGTGTCTCTGAATAACCTGCCCAGAGACACGTGAATCTCCAGACAGCACCCCCAGCAGGATTAGGGCCATGCGGCTTAATCTCTGTTCTGTGCTGTCTTGGATACTGAACTCAGAAATCTGTGCATGCGAGGCAAGCACTGTACCACTGTGCTACTTCTCCAGCCCTTTTCTATTGTGAGGTAAGAATGCATCATGTGGCCAGGCCAGGCTTGGTCTTTTGGAATGGCAGGGATTGCAGGCATAGATCACCACACCGGGCCTACAGCTCAGTCTTAATAGAAGACTCTTTAAATATAATCCAGTTAAAAATAATCCAGTTAAATGCAGTCAAAACTCACGTCTGCTCTAAAACTGTACTATGCTCAGGGTTCTATGCTGTGGAACACTGTGCTGAGTAAACCAGTCCTTAATACTTCCTTTATATAACACCCAGATGATGGAGATACAGGAGTGGCATCTGCTCCAGTTCTGAGTAATACTGAAGTTCCAGAAGAGAACAACATGAATTTAAACTAAGTGGTGTGCTGAATTAATCACCTGAAAGGATATGACATGATGCCTAGTATCTTTTTAGTTTCTTAAAATGCACAATGAGAAAAGTGTAATCTCCCTTGGAGCGCAATGAGAAGAAATAAGTTAAGAGATGAAGCTAATGATATTTGAAATAAAACCTGCCACTCACATTTACAGGGTCCTCTCCCCCTCC
>NW_022900916.1:5110201-5208582 GCF_012274545.1 Fukomys damarensis
CCCCCCTCCTCCTCCCCTGACCACACTGGCAAGAACCCTTGAAGAATACAGCCAAGCTGTCCTCTGGGTCCCCTCCACAATGTACCCCTCTTTTCTGTCATCTCCTCCTCCATAGGACAGCGTTTCTGTGACAAAGGTCTCTGGGTGAGTTGCAACACATCTTCAACTATTCAGTAGGGCTCCACCCCAAGCACCCCAGTGAAAGTGCTGCTTATTCTGCGCTTGGCTTGTGTCAGCAGACACAAAACAGAATTCATCTCCTTCTCCAGGAAGAAAGGACTAGAAGGTTGATAGTGGAATCCACAACATACTAAAATCTCTTGTTAAAATAAAAAGACTTAGCCAATTTGTTTTACTTATACACAGAGTAAACTAATTACTCACTAACAAACTATACTATTTTATATTCACTCTGCTCTTAGAGTCTCAAATGTTTCCTTTTCCCAATGAACAACTCACTGATCCTGTCCGAGAGAATCTCTTCCACAATATTTGGGATGTCATGAGACACGCTTCCCTGCTCCTGGGCCCGTCTTGCATGGTAATGTTCCTTTAAAGAACCACAAGATTTTGAAGTTAAGCAGGAATGCTGCAAAATGAGTCCAAAAAGAAAATAACACTCTTTTTTTTCTAAGATTGCTTTTGAGGTGACAATCTCAGGGTGTCACCACCTCAATGAAGCCTGAAAGGAGGGGCCCAGGAGCAGGGAAGCAAGTGTCATGACATCCAAATATTGTGGAAGAGATTCTCTTAGATAGGAACAGTGAGTTGTTCATTGGGAAAAGGAAACATTTGAGACTCTAAGAGCCATTTGTAACAGCTAAAACTTGGAAACAGCCCATTTGCCCATCAGTTGGAAACTGGATAAACAAGATGTGGTTTTTCTATAAAATGGAATACTACTCAGCCATAAAGAATGAGAAATTAGATTCATTCATAGGAAAATAGATACATACTGAGGATATACTCCTAAGTAAAATAAATAAGTCACACGTGTAATTATTGAATAGTTAATTTCTCTGGTATGAAAAACTATAATAGTACATAAGATCCTAATAAGATAATTGACAATATGAAATAGGAAGAAAGGGGGCAAAGGTGTAGGAAAAGTGGGAAGGGTAGGGGAAAGGCAATAAGGGAAAAGAAAAAATATGACAAAAGGAAAAAATGGAAATAAAGTGTTTGTAAATTGGGAGGGGAGGAGGGGGTAAAGGGAGGGCAGGGACAAGGGGAAAAATGAGAACCAAGACCTGTCATGTAAAGGTACAAGATCCCAATAATGAATGTAACTGTGCTGTACACCTAAAATGTACCAATAAACTCAATAAAAGAAAAAAAAAAGAAATGTTACCACGAAAGTTAGCTCATAAATACTGAGTACATCGGATTGAATCCCACGAGTAGTAATATTAATGTTAAGTTCATCCCAAGAGCAAAATGAGCCATAGTCACAGTGCTCTGTGATCCTGACTGCTCTGCTGACGATAAACAGTTCCTTCACTTAATGTTTCAAGGCTGCAGCCTTAAACCATTTGTCACTGGTTTGTCAGCACCTGAAGCCTTCTGTGTGTGTGTGTGTGTGTGTGTGTGTGTGTGTGTTTGGGTTTCTAGACAATTCTGAGTTCAGGAGCTTATCTGTTTTCCCAGGTGAAAAATGTTTTATTATCCTCAGGTGTTTGCTTTCTTAAACTCTTAGAACATTATTTACAAATTGTCATTGTCCTCTACAAAAGGATCAGGTTGCAAATGATTAGTATTTGTGTAGTAAATCATTTGAAAGATTTCTTCTCCTCCCTTGCCCCATTATGTTTACAGGAGTCTCATACATGGACCTGCAAATCCACTTTGATCCCCCAGGTCTACCTGAGAACAAAGCAGTTTGCCTATTTCTCTTCATCTGATCCAGATTCCACCTGCTGTCTGAGTTCTCCCACAAAGCAGGAACAAGGAGTTGACACTTTTATGAGTGGAGTACAGCACTTTCGCCAGAGCTGCCCAGTCCAGGCAACCATTCTCCAAAACCTAAAGCTGGGCCTTATTGGAGGCAAAGGAGCCTGTCTGCTCCCCACCTTGCTTTGTAGAGAAGCAAGGAGAGATGGGGAATTGAGGTTTTATATAAGCAATCAATTTTGAGTCTAAAAAGTCACATCCTTTCGTTTACTGTCTAGATAAGACTGCTAAAGAGTTCTTTGCAGTGACCAATGGTCATATTCATCTAGGAACCAAACACACCATTAAAACATTCTGATGTGGACCGGGGATTTGTCTCAGTGGTTCTTCCCCCTGCCTCACAAGCACAAGGGCCAGGTACCAAAAATAAATAAATAAAGAAAGAAAGAAAGAAAGGAAGGAAGGAAGTTCTGATGTAACCGCATCTAACACCTTCACACCTAGTGCCCCAACAAATAAATCCCCATACCATCGATTATCCATAAGATCTAGGTGTGGAAAATGTTTTTCCTTTCTAAGAAGTAAATTCTTAAAAAAAACTGGATGTTTCTGATTATTTCCCTACCTGATATATTTTCCAGTTATGACAACATGCAACAAAACATTTTGAGAGTGCAATAAACAAAAGTCATTCAACCTCTACTGTCATTTCTAAATTTTATTTTCCCATTTGGAAGAGAGAAAAATGTATTTGGTGAAGGTCTTTACATTATCATTTCCAAAGATTAACATTCAAAAAAGGTAAGAAAGGTAAACAGAAATTAAAATAAAACATGAAATTAAGGAGGATATGGCAGATCAATTTAGAAAATAAAAAGGAATGCCTCTGCAACTAAACTTCATGAGATTTTCAGCTTTCCTGATACAAAGTAAAAAGCATAATATGCACAGAAGAGAATTTCATAGGCAGAATCGAGAGATTCATGGAATGATACAATACGGAGGTTAAAAACCAAATGTCTTTATCTATCTTGTTACGAGTTTATAAATATGCTAAAAGAAGCATTGTCAATTTAATTATCCCACCACTGCAAAGCACTCATCACCTTAGAGAGCAGAAAGATAGTAGCTGCTAATTAGTAATGACAGTGTGTCCGCTGAAAAGTCACGCACAGCCACACTCCTCAACCAGAAGAATTCTGCTCACCAACTTCTAGAAGACAGTGCTCACCACGCTGAGGACCTCAAGACCGACTGCAGGGAGACTCTGGAGCGGGTGGAGAGAGTAAACACATGATTTGCACAGCAGCTCAGAGCTCAGAAGGAGCACGGGGGCTCCGCCACTCATTTATCTGCAGGGTTATCCTGCCACACGAAAGCTGTTCACATCCTCAGCATTCCGGCCTTTGGGAGGCAGGCTCACACAGGATAAATATAGACTCCGACACCTGAGCCAAGTGCAGTGAAAGTTAACTGGAAAAGTCTCACTCCCGTGTGCCTAGGTGGAAGAAAATACACCCCTGCCTGTCTGCCTGCCAAGACCTGGTGTGCCCCTTAAGAGACAGTTGCTGTGCTAATGGAACAGGGGCGTCTGGAGCTCAAACACTAACAATCGCCTTGCTGCTCCTCGTGATTACCGTTTGGTCTGAGAGTACACCCAGCTCAGGTTCCCTTTTCTGCTGGATAAACAGCATGAGAGTGAGAGTATTATTTAGACAACAAACCGGTCTCTGCTTTACTCATATTTGCAGGGGAGTTCCTGACACGTAAACATCTGCTTAGTAGATTGGCTTCATACAGCATTTTCTCTCTGGTATACTTTAGTAGTACTTTGGTCATTCTTGTTTATCATAATTAAAGATAAGGAATGCACCCTGCACTTAATTTGGGGGGATATTTGTGTAATACAGTTTATTTAGAACGAATTTTGCCTAGCACTACAGATAGACATACGAATAAAACTACTCTCAGACTAAATAACATGTGGTTAAAGTCATTGCTCTAAAAACTAATGACAGGATTCCTGGCAATAAGTCACCCATTGAGATTATCTATTAGAAATCTTGAATTCTATATTAAAACAAAATACAGAAAATAGAATAAAACTGTACTGCTCGCGTGATATTTTCAGGTGGTAAGTATTTTCAATTAATATTTCTTTTATTGAATGGCATTAGAAAAAATGAGGGATTTTAGAAATACTACTTTGTACGTAAGTCTCTTCTGCAATGAATAGTATCCACTATCTCAGAAAAAACAGCTGTTTCATCAAATTGCCAAAACCAGTATTTGTATGTGTTATCCACGTGCCTGGCACTTTGTGATGTATTCATTTAATTCTCATCCCAAAATAATCTTCCAAATCAAATTCATATTTGAAGCCCATTTCCCAGGAAAGAAAACAGAAACTCAAAGGACAATACTGATCCAGAACATGTAACTCATTAGTGGTCCGTGGGAGGGTGTGACCCACACAATGGTAGCTTGAAAGTGAGCTTTCTCTTCTATACTACAGTGGCTACAGATTAAAAACAAATTTCACCGGCCCTTAGACATGTCAGACTCATCACTTCATGAGCAATTCCAAAGCTTTTCCTTTGATCTTTTGTTTAAACAAAGTTAGGTAAAGCATGGAAATATTCCCAAGGGAATATTGCTATGACACCCAGAAATTCCCCAAAGCACGGTGTCCACGCAAGGTGTGTAAGCCACAGTGCTAGGGTGGGACGCTTCTCATCTTGGACTTCTGTGTGGAAACGTCTTCTTGCCAGTTGTACAGGAGGAGTCTGGCCCCAGAGCCCGAAACATCCGTCCTGATACAGAGCTCCTCTCCAACAGCAGAAAGTCTGAATGAGGAAGGGATGCCAGGGAGCAAGGACTTCCGGTCTGCTGCTGGGCACCAGGAGGAGCCCTCCATGAGAGGTAGATGGAGATTTCCGTGGGCAGACACCATGGATTTCCAAAATCTCAGAATAGGACTCTTCATTATAGAACAAAATATTTTGTGTCTATAAAATGTTCCTGTCACTTGAACTAAAAACTTTAAAACAAATAGTCTTATCAAAGAAATAAGAAGACGAATATTAAAAAGGTGGTGAACCTGTGTGTTCTGCGACTGTTACAGGAGGTCTAAGACCGCCTGGGCGCTATCGTGTCTGCGTATGGACCGTGTCCGACGAGCAAGACTAGGAAATTCTGAATTTCCTTTCCATGAATTAATGTGTGCATTATCATTAAAGGCTTCATTCCTTTCCAAGGAATGAACACATGAGGGCCGGGGAGGGTGGAGGAACAGCCGCGATGGGTCTGTGGAGAGGACCTGGACAGGGCCTGACCCCTCCCCACCCAGGGAGTCCGCAGAAATTCTCTTCACCAACTTTCTTCAAAACCGACCATTTCCTTACAGGATAGCACTTAAGCTGAAGACTAATTTTCCCTGACTGGTTACCTTTTACGGAACCTAAATTTTCGAAGGTGGCAGCCCCAAGACTTGCCTGGCCTTCGCGGTGCCATGAGCTGAGAAATGGAAGCCATTAGCCTTGGACTCGAGGCGGGAAGAGCACAGCCCTCAGGAGACATGGCCATGACATTCCCATTTCTGTATGAGAATCTTTCCTCAGGGCAGAGGTGAGAGGCCTCTGCAGGTGTGCGAGGTCACGTGGCTACAGGAGGTAGCAGCACCCGCTTTCTCTCCCCTCGGGTCTCCCCAGTGTTGCCCCTCTTTCACTGTGATGTCTGTCTTCCTCACCCAGATGCCCATCAGGAAGTATCCGTGGCCTTCGCTGAATTCGTGCTGAATTTGTTTAGAAATTTTAAATTCATTAAAATCCTTTGGGAGAAATTAAAATTTTTAAGTAAAGATTTGTCCCTTATGTGTCTGTCCCTGCCTGTTGTGTAGGCGTCAACAGCGAACAGGTCCTGAAGCTTTGGCTGTGGAGCATATGAGGGGAAAATGAGTGTGACCTTCAGAGGAAAAGTTGGGACAGATCCCTCCACTCCAAGTGGAAATGGTGAGTAACAGTCCCCGAAATCCTTACACACTAACCTTACTCTTTTTACTCATGTTTGGGAAAAACCCTTCTGAGGGAGCAACAGTCTTGTCTCCTAAGTAGCTTGATTAAAATGTGCATTCAGGGTTGAAAGCATCTGGGCAACATGTGTGACTAATTGTATCAGCTCACTCTTCCTATCAGGGTTTTCTGTTTGTTTCCATGTCACTGTGGAATGATTGCATGCAAAGACATCCTTCCGAAGGGACGCTTTTACAGGACAACTACGACAGGTTTAATGTGAAATTTGTCTGTGGAACTCACTCTCCTCAAGTCTATCATGTGTGAAATGTCCTTATTTTCAACAAATCAATTAAGGTGAAGCTTTTATTATCATTGCTTCTCAAAACTGACTTCAAAATACTGTTTACTATATTTTAAAATACTAAGCATAGTGATCTGTTTGCCCCACACAGATGATAACCATGTGAGGCAATGCATGTGCTAATTCGGTGGATCTAGCCATTCTAAACATAGGTTTGAAATATTACTTTAGAGGAGAGTGCTTACTACATGCTTGCTATTCAACAATACAGCTGCTTGATGGAAAACCCACTATTGATTAGTGCTGTGTCATCTGGAAGCCTAAAATTATTTCCGAACTTCATATCCTTTTTATTAGAAAAACTTTACAACAACTTGCACAGATTGCTTATCTCGCCACTCTTCCTGGTGAAGACAGTGTAATTGTTCACTCAATATCAAGAAGATACAGTGAGATTCTGTTCACGGGTTCATATCGTGCTGATTTGCAGGGGGTGATAGTACATTAGCAGCCAAAGCCTGTTCTCTGGAGTGTACTAACCTGAGCCGAGAGCCGGAGAGGACTCTCACACACACCTCTGCATGTCTGTGTGTTTGAACATGTGTCCGTGTACATGTGTATGTGCAATCCACAGATATTCTGTGCTTGTGTGTGTGTGAGTGGGCACTCAGTAAATGAACTGATACCCATAAATAAGAAGGCTTTCAATGGAAAAGAATTAGCAAAGTATTCAAAGACACACAGGCTCAGCAAAGCACTGGGCGCACCATGGACAGAGGACTGCGGAAGACTTGAGGAACTCGGGGCAGAAAGACGAAGGCCAAGGGCCGGAGGACAGAGGCTACAGAAGAGTAGTGAGAGATGATGCAGGAACGCCAGGGGTAGGCTGAAGTCGGGGGATTTGTAGGCGTTTATCCCAAGAACAGCAAGAGTCTTGGGAGCATTTTGACCTGGACACACACAGATTAGTTCTGAAGGACACGGACAAAACCAGGTTTCTCCAAGAGCTGTTGGGGCTGTGTTGAAGAGAGGCTCTAGTGAGTGGAAAAACAGGAAACAACCCATGCTGAATGGAAGGTGGCTTGTCTTAGAACAGACGCCTCAGCAATAGAGGGGGGAAAAGCATGAACTTAAGACATATTTACAAGATCAAAGAAAACCACTCTGGTCTTGGTGGTTCATGAGAAAAAGAAGGAGATGAATGAGAAAGGCCGTCGAGCTGTCTGTCCCACTGTGAGACATTTGGTTCCCGGCATGGACACTCCTTCTTGGGATAACGCAGGGGAATGCATCTCTCCGAGGGGTGGCAGGCACTGAAAAAGGACTTCCTGAATGAAAGAAAAAGTGTGTGTGTGGAAATGAGTGTGTGACCCCACTGAATCCAACCGGACACAGGCAAATGGCATTACAGCCCTGGCTGGCTTCCACTGTGTCAGATTCAACCGACTTTGAGGGAAAATATTCGAGAAAAAAAATTGCATCTGTACTGAACCTGTGCAGACTTCTCTTGTAATTACCTAAGTAAAAAATACCACATTTCCATAACGTTTATATTATATTAGGTGTTACAAGCAATCTAGGGACAATTCAAAGTCCAGGAGAGGATTGTGTAGATTAGAAGCAAGTGTTACACCTCCAGCAAGGCTCTCGAATGTCTGAGGACTTTGGTGCTCTTAGGGGGCCCTTGGACGAGCTGGGGACACAGAAGGAAGGCAGCACGGCTCTTGGGTTTGGCAGTCATAGGACGCTCTCACAGGCTGCCGCACAGAGCCACGACGTAGCAGGTAAGAGCTGCTGGGCTGAGCATGGGAGATAGAGACGCTGTGTGCACACAGCACAAAGGCCTCAGGATGGGGGCGAGGCCAATAAGAGAAGCAAAGATATTAAGCATGACTTCAAGAAATCAAGCCAGGTTTCTGCACACATCTGGCTATGTGCAGGGAGCTGGTAATCTCATGGAAACTTCGGTCCCCCTGGACCAAGCAAGAGCAAATAATTTCCACAGGACATACAGTCCCTCTTCCTGCACAACAAAACAACAGGCTGGTGGCCAATTATGGTGGCCAAGTAGATGTCGCACTCTTTTTCAAATCAGACAGACAGCCTGAGTTTGTTATAAGGATGATTTCCATGCATTAGCACTTTCTGTCCATAAAATGTTGTTGTGATGTTCTCAGGTAATTATCAGCAATCACCACACAATTCTTATGGACTTCCTGGTAAGCACTGTACAAAACAACATCCAGCAGCCATAGCACCCTCTTCTCAAGATGAGCATGAGGAGATTAAAGGGACCGTCCTGAGGGCCGAGTCCTGAAGCTGAGACTGCCTGCAGGCACGCGTGCCTTTTTCATATAAAGAGCAGACATCTTGTCTCCAGGCTGACCTGTCCCCATCCATGTTGGGTTTTGTTTTATTTTGTTTTGTTTTTGCTTTACCTGCATTCTACATGCAGATGTCTATTAATGTCTAGCTTTATATATTCTTCTCTTCCTTGGTGCCTCTCTCTCTCTCTCTCCCCCCTACCCCCCCTCCTTGCACTCTTGACTTAATTTTAATCCTTTAACTCTTGAGGAAATGCCAGTATTTACCATTTTTTAATTTAAATGGAAAGTTAAAAACGTAAGGGTATGACTTTCCTGCCCGAGATCCAGGTCTGGACCAGTCAGCGCTGCACCTCGAGTGGCTGGCTGGCTGGTGTGTTGCCACCCTGTGCTAGCCTGCTGGGTTCTGGCCCGAGGCCCCGTGCCAGTCTCTGAGGGTCCCATCAGCAGGTTCCCCACAACCCGAGCAGATCAGTCTTCTGTCCCTGCTGCTGTATCCCTGCCCCACAAAGCCTCGTGTACACTCCCGTCTTTGTTACCAGGTTAGTGGGTATCAGAATTATGTTTATAAAAAGATTCACTTTTGCAATTTGTTATTTTAAATAAAATATTATTCCTCACTGCCTAGAGAGTAGATTTTAAGCTGTTTAGGCTGGTATTCAAGACTCTCACACTTCATTCCTATCTCTGCATCAAGTCCCTTCTTCAAGGAAATAATCCCTGCAGCCCCTCCTCTTGCTCCGGATATTCCGTTTCCTAGAATTTTCAATTCTCTACTTCAGATTTGCCTTCCAAATTCAGTGACTGTTCATAAACTGTGGACAGCTGTCACTTTCTTAAAAAAAATGCCACATCCATGGTCCACCCCAGATGAACTGAATGTGAATTCTCGGTACTTCTAACTTTAAAAATCATAGTCTGTGCTACCCTACGTCTGTATGATAATTTTGAGTGTGTGAAAGAAGATATTTCCGGGTGCTTCACCTCAGTACAGACACCCGGTGTGTCCCGCCCGATCTGTCAGGGGTTTGCCTATGTCCAGCACCCATAGCCTGCCCTAGGGAGCCTTGCTCACTGGGCAGCACGTGCTCTTCTTGCTGTGAGGTTAGTGAAAGCTCCTCCTCTCTGTGGAGTTTTCCTCCACCTTTCTCGGCAGGGAAGGCTTTCTCTGCCTCTCCTTCTGCGCTGTGCTCCAGGCCTAGCTACCCGCCACTTGGAGTCTCCAATGTCAGTTACACTTAGCACCCAAGTAATCTCTTCAGTGAGATGGTGCATTTGTGCATTTAATTTAATCTACCTTCCCTGGGTACTAAATAACTCTTGAATAAGTAGATTTCTCGTGAGTCAGTTTCACAAGGAAGGACCCTAGGTGGGTGCCTTCTTGGTGTCGATTTTTCTTACTATATCTCATTTGAAGAGGTATTCAAGGAGGATGGGTGTTATTGTTGTGCATATTTAAAATGTACCAAGAAATGGTTTGCTTTTAAAAAGCATTTAAAAGAACTGTAAACAAGGTAGCATTGATGGAGACAGAGACAGGAAACGAATGACAAAGAAAGCAGTGGAGAGGGAGGGAGGGGGCCTTGGCCACCAGCCTGTGGGAGGGCGCCTTTCTGAGCCCCAGCTTCACGTCCCCTGGCCACCAGGGCCACAGGGAGCGGCACTGGCCTCCTGCTCCCAGCTCACAGGCCAGGAAGCTCAGCTTCCTTCAGAAGGCACCACACCTCTCCTCTGTCCAGCACATCTTCCTGCAAGTTCTGCGTTCTCTTCAAAACACTCCAATAAAAGCTCCAGTTGGAGAGAGAGATTATCTCTGAAAGGGCAGAATCCGAAAAACCTTCCGTGGCTGGGGCGTCGATGATGACGATATCTCCGTCCTTCTCTCTCACTACGTGCCAGACTACATGGCTCCCTGGAGCATGCAAATCGACCCTTGCTTCTGGACGGCTCCCTGCTGTTCACACCGCTCAGACGCCCTGTACCCCCATATCCCATCCGTGTCCCCAGCCTGCTTCTCTCCGCCACTCCGCCCAAGCTCACCTCTTCCCCTCCAGAGCCGGGACAAGACGCGAGCATCTCCCGTCACGATGCGCCTTCTAGTCCTACATCGTGGCACTCACTGTGCTGCCTGTCTTATCCCATACCCGTTAGTATTTTTCAAATATGTAATATTTATCATCTCTATGAAAATGAAGGGTCCCGAATGCCAGGAAGTGTTCACTCTCCTGTCATTGCCATGCCCACACTGTTTAAAAGCGTGCCCAGGCTTGTGTGAGGCACACTAGAAATACCTTCGGACTTGTTGAAGAAACGCTCTTGTGTGTGTGTTTTACACCACATTAGCCACAGCAACACCAACATAGCCAGAACTTACCCCTGAACCGTAACTATATGACGACATTTCCATGGAGAAGGAAACCTGTGGTCCAGTACATAGCTACACATCGAAACCATAGAACATGTCCTAATTTTTAGAGTCAAATTTATTATTATCGCAGTTCCAGCTACACGCAGGCCAGGGAATCACACAGTGTATCCGTGCCACAGAGCAGAATTAGCAGAGTCATCCTGGAATTCTGCCCACCTCACCGAAGATGCTCTTATTCCAAATCACACTCTACCAAAGGGGCTCTACTGATGTTCTGAACTGGCACACTTGTTGCGGCTCCTTATTCTTTCTTTAACCAGGAACACAGTGTTGTTTACATTCCAGCAACTATCACTCTCAATACTGAACAATATTGTGTTTGTCAAAGCCATCTGGTTATTGGATTCGAATTTAGAAACAGTAATATAAACACTGCTGGCCACAGATATAACAAGCTAACATCTTGCTATCTCATGAACCTCTTTTCTTGAAGATACTTCTCATGCTGCAACAGCCTCGTATCAGGAATTCCTGTAATGAGACTTCTGCCGGACAAATCCTGCTCCCTATCAAGATGGCCCATCAGCTGGAGACGGGATAAAGAAGACGTGGGTTTTTCTAAAGTAAAGTGGAGTACTACTCAGACATAAAGAATGAAAAACTAGAGAGCTTTATAGCTAAGTGGATGCACATCGAGGCCATACTCTTAAGTGAAATGAATAAGACCTGAACAGTGTCTGTGGTGTGAAAAACTAAAAGTGTAAATAAGGATTAAAAATAATAATTAATGCTGTGTAATGGGAAGAATGGGTCTAAAAAAGTAAAGAAAGTGGGAGAGGTAGGAGAAAGGAGAAAGAAAAAAATATATTTGAAAAGGAAAAACATGGAAACAATGTCTTTGTAAACAGGGAAGGGTGGAGGGGGTGAAGGGAGGGCTGGGGAATGGGGAAAAAATAAGAACCAAGGTAAGTCATGGAAAGGTGCAAATTCCCAATGATCCGATGACGAATGTAAGTGTACAGTATACCTAAAGTGCACCAATAAACTTAATAATAAACTGTCAAAAAAAAAAGAAATCTGCATAGTATTAAATTTCATCTTCTTCTACTGACATTTCCAGCCCCAAAGTTGTTGTTACTATAAATACACTCCTCCATTTATCAGTCAAAATCTCAGTGCAAGGTCAGCCCACTTCCTCTTTTCAGAACAATGTTCTCAAATCTGTTGGTGGGAAACTGCGGGGTCCACACAGGAGGAACAGGGCCATCTCCAATTTCCTGATCAAACCCTCTGTCCTCCAGACTCCTGTAACGGAGGACACTCTCCAGGTGCCAGTGACTCCAGCTCTCAGGCATAAACAGATTAGGAGCATTTTCCAAGCCTCTGGGAAATATGTGGGAAATATATTACAATCTTGTCCCTGAAGCAGATTTGTGCTACCATTTATCGTTATTCACGAGGTCAAATTTTACAAGACCTTTTTTGCTTGGTACAAAAGATACAGGTGAGAAGGAGAGGATGCCCTGAGTCTGGGTCTGGGGATGGGTGACGTCCAGCCCTGGAGCAGGCACGGCTGTCATGGGAGCAGTAAGCTGTCCCCGCTCAGGGCTCGCACCAGGGTGGCACGCGTGTGTCTTTGAGGTGGAGGTGCACCAAAGGCATGCGCGGTCAGGCAGGAAGGTGGGGGTGATCAGGTGTCACCAGTGTCGCAGTGTGCTGACAGCCCGTGCTCTAAGCCCAGACGCAATGCCTTTCACTTGGTCCTACTCCTCCTAACAGCAGGGGTAGAGTGTGAACCACAGCTTGTGCACTTTACAGCCAACTCTGGTCTGCACACCTCCTACCTTCTCATGTATTCGCTCACCTGTCTAAACATACTTCAAAGTTCTGAGTGAATGCAAATCATTAATTCGCGATATTTATTCAATTTTGTTCATTAACTACAGTTTCTACATTTTTCTGAACTGCAGATCATTTCTTAACTTATATAAATCCCATAAAACACTATCCATCTGCACACCCATGTTAGTGGCAGCACAATCCGTAAGGGCTAAGTCTTGGAAACAACACATATGGAGTACCACTCTGCCCTAAAGAAGGATGAACTGGAGTCATTTGTAGGAAAGTGGATGCACCTGGAGACCGCAGTGTTATGTTAAATAAGTCAGACACACAAGTTTAATTAAGTATCAGATGGTTTCTATCATATGAGATACTCAAAGTATCAATAAAAAATAAAGTAAATGCTAGATAACAGGAAGTGGGGAGGTAGATCTTTCTTTCTGAATGGAAAGGGAACCAAGAGATGGAGGATGGGAAGGGAAAGGGGATGGAAGAGAGAATTAAGATGTGTTATGTACCTGCACCAACCCCACACAGGGTTGTAAACGTGCGCTGTATGCATGGACCAATGAAAACTATTCATTTAATAATACAGTGTATTCATTTGTAACATTATGAGATCAATTGTAATTGGATTATTTAATGAACATGATCATATATTATTTGGTAGTCATAGCCATACAAGAGAGCTAGTTTTGATTTTTTTCCTAACAAGGGCATTTCATTTTCAAATAATTAGATAATAAATTGCATATACTGTGAATGCACAAATTAACATTAATCTATCATGTTTCATCACCAAGTATACAGGGAAAAGTACACTGGAATTCAACTTCTGTCATTAAGAAGAGACAAGCACTTCTTTTATTGTTATTTGACTTTTTACATTTCACACTCTTAAAATCAACCCTATTGCTTTATATTTGTAATTCTTAATTATGAGATAAGAAAGGTTGAAGACTTCTAAATGAAAATACTTCTCAGTCCTTCTGTTTGGATGTGACTAATGTTTGTACCAATAAAAACAAAAGGCCATATGTATGTGTACATAAAATTTTCTTTTTCATCATTGGTCATTGGTCTGGAATCTCAATCGAGTGACTGTCATTTTCAAATATGATAAAGATGGTGAAGTTACAGATTTCCACATACATAAGGGGACCAATCAATAAATGAGAGACATTTCCCCACCGTCATCGGTGGCTTTCAATTACCTTACCCTTTCAGTACCTTCAATCAGCAATCTATAAATTAGTCTCAAAACTAAGAACAAGGATAATTTAAATCCAACTAACATTTCTCATTGTACTTGCAACTGCAAGTGCCATTCTGATAACCTGGACAGGTGGTCATCTGGCCACCAAAATGAATTCTGAATGCCAACTCCTGTTCTTCTCTTAAGTGGTTATTTCCAAATTGATTCCAAAATAGAAGAAGCAGGTATATTTAGCATCTTTGTTATTGTTAATCCTGAATATTAGAAATCACAGCTGTAGCCAGGTGTGGTGACACATGCCTGTAGTCCCAACACTAGGGAGGCTGAGGCAGGAGGATTGTCATGAGTTCAAGGACAGCCTGGACTACATAGCAAGACCTTGTCTCAAAAAAAAAAAAAAATAGTGGTTGAGAAAAACTATGTCCCACTAGTAGATGGAAAGCCAGTTCTCTTAGGAAGTAACTAGTTATAAAACTATAAGTTGTGCATAAGTAATATGTTTCAAGACCTCAGAGAGAGATTGGTAGAGACAGCAAGATATTGGGTTAAGCTTTGCAAAATGAGTAGGATTTGAGCATACCGAAAGAGAAAGAATTGGGCTTCTGGGCAAAGCCAAAAGTTAAAAGAAGACTTGGAGGTCCTGCAATGGGTGAGACACATACAGAGACAGGAAGGTGGTGCGCATCTCTATGTAATCTGAGAATGTGAGAGGCTGAGGCAGAAAGATCATACATTTAAGACCAGCCAGGGAGTCCTTGTCTCAAAAATCAAAAACAAAAATAAAGGCATTCAATTCCCCCAAGCTCTGCTAACTCAATACGGAGGAAATTATTTTTAAATGAGGTTAAAAAAAAAAAAAAGGAAAAGCAAACAGGAAATACCATAGGAGTAGAATGATTGGCTAATGTTCCCATCAAGTAGGGACTGGGGAATACTGAAAATTTAAGAACGGTTGACACAATTTATTCTTGTTATATTTGGCATAGCTTGGCTCATGATTTCCCTTCACCTTATTGATTTCAGCTTTCCAAAAAATTAAAAGTATCTGAGATTTGTCCTCAAGAACATAAGGACGACACACCAAGGTACCCGAGGCTACTGTTCTTGTTTTCAGCTTCTGTGACTCTGATTCTCCACCCTCTTCCATGGTCTTATTCACAGCTGGGCATCTTTATGGTTTGTGTAGTTTGACTTCAAACTCACATCGTATAAATCAAATATTTTTGGCCACATCACTTTTTGGGAACCACCTGGTACTTTTCTTTTAATAAACACCTCATAATGCTTATAAGGGTTATGAGTGGAGGAGGATGGGAGCCTGTTTTCCCTTGCATGGCTTCTCTGACTGACCTCAGATTGTGATCCAAGGCAAGAAGATGCCCCACCAAAGACCAGCCATGAATGTGTGAGTACAGAGGAGATTTTGCATCTCTAAAAATTGAAATATTTTAATATGAAGTCTAAATCACAATCATGTTATACCTTTTAAGATTCACGCATGAGATCAATATCAAATGATAACTCACTGCTGTGAGCACTTTTGTCCAGCAATGGAGAGAATCCATGTGTCTGCTCCCCAGCCTTGGCTATTTTTTATCAATCTGCACCAGCATTCATCAGTTCCCAGAAGAGGTTCAGGTTCACTCCCATTAACCTCTGCCTCTTCCTGTCTATGTGTGATAGCTTTCACCGCAGATGATACAATAACAGCATCTGTGTCCTTTATTTCATTTCAGAATTCTTATCTTTGATGACTTAGTATATACAGCATATACTAACACTGGGCTTTGACACAAGGTCACTACCCTAAACTCTTCACTGACCTGTGGTCTTGAACATCTTCACACATATCTAGAACATTTTGATAAGCACTTTAGAGGCTCCTGAAAATTAGTGTTGGAGCTTTGACTTACAATTTATTTTGCTGTTCTTAATAGAATTTACGTATTTTGTTTTGCTTAGCTTTGTTTCGTTTCCCTTATCTAGCACAAGCAAGTGAAACAGATTAACTAAATTATACACACTGTCCAGAGAACACTGCTGTCTGTCATCCCCAGTGGTGGGCAGGATAAGAAAATGAAGCCGGACAATCTCTCTTAATACAGGCTACCTCAGGTTCTAACGCAAAGTGTTCAGAGTTCCATGAAAATTTCTTAGGGAAGCCTGGGAGTTCAGCACACATTGGTCAGTCCTAAGAAGCCAGCTAGAATACGAAGACAGAGACAGGTAAGACCAGCCAAGTTGTTATCTGAACCAAGGCCACAGGTCTGACAGTGAAAGGGGTCACCGCAGTCACAGGATTATGGCTGGCTTGCTGTCACCATCTGTCTTGTCAGTGCATGAATTTGAGGCTGGCTCCCTGCTAAGTGCATTGGACACGAGTCACTGGGGCGGTGTCAGCCCGCTTCCCTGCAGCCCACCGGTGGTGGCTTCTGCTTGAGCCGACTCACACTTGTGGAACTCGAGGACAACTTTTCTTTGAATGTCCGGGATTGTAGATATTTTCCATTCAATCATATGGAGTAAAACTTACATCAAAAGTAGCATGGTGAATAATATTATGTGTTTTATTTCCCTTTCAATGATCTATCACTGCAAATTTTAGTTACGTGAGAATAGTAAGCCATACAAATAATCAGCAGCATTCTAAAATCACAATTATTAAAAGTTCATTTAAATATTAAAACAAATTACATTTGTAACACAGATTGGAATTTTCCCCCTTAAGACATTTTCCTTTCTGCACTACGATAATGGTTATGTTCAAGAGTTCTACCTATTTTTTTCTCAGTCTCATCTGGTATAGCCATATGCTTCTCGCTCTGTTTATTTCCCTTTTTTCTCTTTTTCACATGATTTACTTAGACTTTCCTTCCTTTCCCTGAGACAAGGAAGCCCCTTGTTTCCAGCTGCAGGGTTCTCCAGAATAATGTCTTCCAAAGGAGATATTGGTAGCTGTGTATTAGGAGGAAAATAGGCAAGCAAATGAGAAGTGCTAACCTAGTCTAAAGGAAACATCTGGTCCTCAGCCTAAACAATGAGCTAACAAAGAAAAACAGCTGTGTGGAATTTGAAATGTAAGCAAACAAGGAGCGCAGAAATGGGCGAGGTGAACAGCTAAGATGTCAAAGTTTGCTTATCTGATATCACTCCTTCTGGAAAACTAGACACCATGGGACACTCCTTGTCCTTTCTATAAAGACTGAAATGCACGCAAAATTCATAAAGCAAAAATGCATGATTCTCAGTGACAAAAGAAACACAGGTTTTGTCCATCTTCCTGTGAGCATTTCTCTTCCTGTAAAGTTAAAATTTAATGTCATACTTACTTTGTTCACAAAGACAGTGTTCAAAGTCACTATTATCACAGTTTCCTTTGTTTTTTGACCTTGTACTATAGACATTTTTCCAAAGTAAGATAATGGCATAAGGTCAGGAGGTACATTAGGAAGACACAGTCACTAAAGTTTATGTTTATTTCACATGCGATCCAATCCACGACATTTTTAGAAGCAAATGAATAGACTTAGTTACTAAGGACTAGTTGTAAGTTATTCATAATATCAAAGAAGTAATAAAAAACTAATTAGCTTGAAACATTTCTAACTAAATGGATGCACCTTGAGACCACAGGGGAATAAATCAACACACAGGCTCAAATATTGCATGGTTCCTCTGGTGTGAGAAACCAGAAGGATAAATAAGGACCGAAATGTACCATAGATATTGGGAAATGGGAAGAAAATGAGCACATGAGCAGGGAGCAAAGGAGAGAGGAGGGGAAAGGAAAGAAGGGATAAGATGAAAAAAAAAGAAGGAATAAATGGAAACAAAGCTTTTGTAAATGAAGAAGGGAAGAGGGGTTGAAGAAAATAAATGATCAGGTCCAAAAAGGTCGCCTCTACAGTTGAATGTCACGCAGAGGTATGGTGCATGGTGACCTGGATCCCTTGGATATTTGGTCACAGTCGTGTTTGGTCACTGCTCAGTGTTAGTGAGTGTGCTGAACCCACCACATGGAGGACGTCCCATGATTTGGGTTAGATGAAACTTTTCAATAAGCCATTTGATGAAATGTGTCCCTGGGTTCCTGAATGGGCTGTCAAGGGCCAGGTGTGTTACGAAGGTGAAGCGAGCCAGGGAAAGGACAGACGGTCATGATCCGGGACCAAAGTCACCTTTGCGCCACGTCAGCTCTAGGCCTGTGAGACAGTTGTTTGGTGAACCTCACTGCAGTGGCAGCCAGTTCAGTGCGTCTGACCATAGTAACACGTCTTCCCGTGTAAAGTGACACCCTCAAGGACTCACACTTAGAGTTGCATCAAATCAGTCTCTCCATCCTTCCTACTTTTCTCCCTCTCAAGTCCAACCTCCCATCCACCTTTGAAAACCCTTCCAGAAACCAATGTCACTAGTATTTTTGTTTATATTTGTTGCTGGACATAATAAGTTGCTTATGTTAAAAGTTGAGGCAAAGGGACTTCTATATAAAACCCAAATACTTGTCTTTGGGGAAGAATGTGCCATCAGTTAAGCATCCAGTCGTCCATGAGAACAGAGTTACTCACTGGAAGCATGAAGACCCCACTCCTCCTCCATCCTGAATGTTTGTCCCTTCCTGTGAACATCCGGTGGATTTACTGTGAGTGACAGTCCTTCGGACTAACAATACTGCTGCGTTATTATTATCCAGTAAATGAGAAGACCCTGGGGGGACGCAGCTGTGCTTTTTCCGTCCTCACAGTCAGAGCCCTTCCTTGTGACTCTTGGATTCCAGCTCTCTAGAGACCTCTCAATGCTGACTTGAGAAAAACTCCTCTGATGAGTTGTAATTGTAAAAACTAGGCCGGCAGACACATGCATACCAAGTAATGACGTCAAAGTGAACGTGAGTCAACAGCACTAAACCCACTTGAGCATACAGCAGATGAGAAAGTCCAGCACTTTATTGACTATGCCGCAGCCAGGGGCAGGTGACAACACAGACTCCTTGCCTGTACGAGACCTGCATTTGCTTCTCCCAGGCCATGTCTGGGGCAGTTCATAGCCACTGTGACGCGAGCCCTGCGCCTGCACCCCACTGTGCAGCCAGGGAGCCAAGACAGTGACTGTCTCTCTTTTATGGGACACTGTTGAGCAGACTGCCACAGAGCACAGCAACTATCATATCTGAAAGACAGTCCTTATTCCTTATCCTCACTGCAGACAAAACAACAACAAATGTCAAAATGTAGCTTGACTGGGACATTCTTCTGGACCCTGGGAGCTGGTTAGGATTGTTTTTACTCACAACTTCATTTTGGAAGGGGAAGTGAATGTCCTGTGGTTCACCCACAAGTTTGGATTTTCAAACACTGCCACTCAGATGACTCCTCAGTACTCAGTGGCGGTGGTGGACCTGTCTGAGACTAAGGCCACATTTCCTCGTCTGTGAGCACAGGCTATGGGTCCTTCGGGTGATCATGGATACTCATGCTCTATACGTGGCCATGGGTGCCTCACTGCATAAATTTCAAATGGAGAGACACAGAAGGCCTGAAAGTAGCATCACAGTTTTTCATTTCCTCTGTAGATATTTGTTGTCATCATATGTAGGAATGGTGAACAAAATGTTAGCATATTAACAGGGATTGGGAACATTAAATAATGGCATGCTCACTTAAAATAAAAAGGTATGAATCCAGTAGAAGATAAAACTAAATGAATGAAGATTATATTCTCACAATGAATTTGTGATTATACATATTGTACTCCTATCATCTTTAAAAAATCTCAGCAACATTAAATGTTTAAATTTAAACACAGTAAATTATACATGTTATACAAGAGTTGGTATTTTATTAAATGCCAAGAAAAAAATTCTTTTTCATTGGAACTGCATAAAAATTTTACAATACTTATTTTTTATTTTTATACAAATAATTATATTTAACTATCATATATAATTATATGTAGGAACATGCTTATCTTCATGGAGATAAAACAAATATATTAGTTTTTAAAAACCACAAATTATGACACCATATGAAAATCTGAATATTTTCCTGAGGTAATATCAATTAGGTTTCTAGAGTTATAATTATACTCTTAATTCATGTAAGAGTAAAAACGATAAAAATATAAGTGTTTATTTGCTTATGTTGGCATAAGAAATGAATCTTGGATTGTCTTCCAAAAATTTCTATTTTTTACAGCTGCTTTCTAAGTACTAATGCAGCATGAAATTATTATGCATTCACACTAAAATTTTTGATCATGCAGTTGAAGTTTCCTCAAGGACTTCCAGGAAAGAATGTGTCAAGTCCTTCCCTTCACAAACACTGCCTCTTTATTCTTTCTTGTACATCCCTCCAGAGTGGACCGAGGGACTCCCAGATTTACACAGCTTCAAAGCAAAACCAAGAACTTGATTGAAACGGCAAGCAGACTGCTTCACAATTACTTTCCACCTGGGAGATCTTGCAAGTGAGAAGGGAATATATTTCCTCCCTCGAGAAATAAAGATGAATAAACAAAATGAGCTCACACCCCACATTCCCCAGCATCCAGACATCTTCTGCATACCCTACTCCAAGAATGTTTCTTTCTGTAATATTAACACTATCTACAAACAACTAATAAATGTTGTAAATACTACGAATTCCAATGGCAGAGGTTGAACAAGATCCTATTTTAAAAATAGGACAATCTGGAGGCTCTTTTATATGGGACAGGAGAAACATATGCATCTGATCTCCCTTATCACAGTGGTTTCCTAACCATTCCTGAGTATAAAATTGGAGTGTACTGATCATCCATTTATACTGATCATCCAAATACACAAAGAAAGTGAAGATGATTTTAAGGTGAACAGAAGATAATGGCTCCTGGAATTCAAAAAATCCAATATAAAGAGGAAATCCTTTCCATTCAAATTTTTAAAACCACAAATTTTTTTAGAAATTATGTGAGAAAAGATTCTAAGACTTTTCCCAATTCCTTGTGATTATTTAAAGCAAAATGTGCAACAAAGATCAAAGAGAAATTAAGCCAGAGAGTATCCTTGGTTGAACCAGCACCCTACTGCCCCTAACTCTGCCAGTTCCTCTTGCAAGATTCTGGGTTCAGGGTGTGCATCCTACCCTGGGAATGTAATGTCTGTTTCTTGTCTTTGACCATGTCCCATCATCAGACTCTGAGTTTCATGCACAACTCCTTCCACCAGTGCACACTTCATGACAGTGTAGTTGCATAAGGGCCCTGCAGCCTGTCCTCTTTGTGCCTTTTCTCTGTCTCCTGCCTTTGGTTCCTCCTATCCAGTCTCCTGTGCCACAGCATCATACTGTGTGCAGGAGTTACTGCTGCCATGTGCTGGCCAACAAGCTCAGGGCTGAGATTATGGCAGGCACCTGAGAGACTCTATTTCAGTGAACAAAGGGCTTATGCACCCATAGAGATGTTTCGGAAGACAGGATGCAGGACAATAATGCAGTGCTGCATGACTGAACTGAAGAAGAATTGGAATAGGATGGAAAGAAACCAGCCATGTCCTACTAACCTTATAATGCCCAATGTGCAGGTTGTAGTGAGGGTCTCCTAGGACATTGTGGAGACCTAGGTGACGATTTTCAATCAAACTGATTCTCATTTCCTTTTAATTTTATAAATGGGCCCCAATACAAGACTTTGGCATATGATAAATACCCCTCAGAATTATTAAATTGAGCTAATTAATATAACTATCAGTTCATGTGCCAAGTTTTGGGGATAGAAACATTTGAGTATCTCTTAGCAATTTTGAAATTTACATATTATGTTTCACCCTAGTCACCCTGCTGTGCATTAGGTCTTCTTCAACCTACTCCTGTTGAACTGAAACTCCTTTCCTTTTAACAGCTCCTTGGTAGTAGCCTCTGGTAACCACCATCTTCCCTCTACTCTTTTCAATTCCTTCCATTCCACAAATGAGGGAGGTTGCTCAGTATTTGCCTTTCTGTCCCTGGCTCATTTCACCTGTCCAGTGTCCTCCTCCATGCTCATGTGCTGGTCACAAAGGACAGGATTTCCTTCTTGGTACCCAGGCTGTCTCCAGGAACCACAGGACATTCCTTTGGACAGCCTCTCTTAGGCTTGGTTCTTGTGTCTGTTCAATGGATATGAAAAATGTCTTTCCTCCTAGCTGATCTTCACCTTGAGGTTCACTTTGGCTTGGCCCATTGCCGGGAAAAAATCTGGGCACCTGGCAAGAGCTCAGCCTGCTGTGGACATCGGAACTAAACCCCACAAAACCAAACACCCAGGACTCTCCTGGGCAGAAATCTGACAAAACTGAAGTCTGTTCACCCATCTTGCTGATATTTCTGTATTTTACAGTTGGCCTCTCCCTCCCATTACTTAAAGCTCTGGAATCATTTTCATGCACTCTGTCTTCTTAAAAAATATATTTGCTATTTAATATTTGTCATAGGCAAAACTTAATTGTGGATGATAAAAAATAACTATCACTTGATGCAGCTCTTTCACCTTTGGATCAATGTTTATCATCTCAATTTCAAACTTTTCAACTGAAACTTGAAGAGTGGTTAACTGGTGTAAATGAACCCCACTGTATGACTTAGTTTTCATGGGAGAAAGTCTCTTTGTGTTTCCTGGTGAAAGCTTTGCTTTAAATTACCAGATGCTGCTTCGTGCAAAACAGGGTGGAAGATCGGGCTTTGGCAGAGAAGAGGCTGAAGCGTGTGGGGAGAGAGGGTGGGAAGTAACATGGGTGAGCTGGCAGTCTGCACCCAGTGCTGGACAGGGCAAAGAGGGAACGTCCTCACCCCTGCAGGGGGCTTCTCTTTCCATTTCAATGGAACCCCATTGTTGAAGAAGTCAAAGGTACTTCATGAGTGGTTGGAATATTCTTTGGTGTGCTTGGGAGAACTTGAAAACTTTGTTATTTTACCTGTACTTTTGTACTCTCCTACTGAAGACCAACTTCGGTGGTCATGGGTCTTCTCCTTTGGTCTTCAGATCACCACTTGGTGTTGTTACTCGAGGCTTAGCAGAGATAAAGCAACACAAGTGCAAATTATCTGAAAAGTTAATTCCAAGCATTTCAGATATTTGCAAATTACATCCCTGACAGTCAAGTTGAAAGTATTTACCTTCCACAGTTATCTGATAGAAATAAGGATGTTTAGGCAGCTGCATGAATATCAGCACACAGTGATCCTTTTTGTTGCCTGTCATAGTGTTGTTTTTGTTTTGTTTTGATTTTTGTTTTTTCTGACTCCAGAGTTGCTCTTTCATGCAGATGAGTCCACACGTAGGCAGAGGGGCATCAGCTTCGTTTGCTCATTTCTCTGGAAATGCTGCTTGTTTGGCACAAAATATTTAAGGCATGTGAGGGTTCTATACTTCATACCCTTAAGAAGTTCATAGTTGCAAGAAGGAAGCAAGCATGAGGGAGAAGGAACAACAGCATTTGTGAGAAACACCTGGAAGTCACAGGGTCCTGGGAATGAGCTGTGTCAGCCCTCAGGAAGGCCCTTGGACGAAGTCACCTGGGGCCAAGGGGCAGCGGGACCCAAGCCAGTGAACTAGAGACCCCTTTGCAGGGAACAGCAATAGCAAGTGTGTTTGTATTCTGACCTGCAGCATTCCCACACATCAAATACGCATCACTGATCACAGTTGCAATGCACCATGTGGACAGGGTTCCAAGTTTCCCAAATTAAAACTGTAAGATAAATGCCAATAAATAACTGGCTTCTTCCCCTTAGTTTCTGCTTCCTACCCCATGTGTCACCGGTCATGAGACCGTTGCGCAAACAAGGCTGGTCTGCATAGAAAATAAATGTCACGAGTGGCCCCTCAGTGGCTGCCCGTACAGCTGACACAATCCCTGATCCGCCTACACCAGTCACCCACTATGTAACCAGGCCCCTTCGCGTCCCCCCCCCCTCCTTTTTTTCCCCTTCCTCCAAGTGGGGCACTGTGTTGCCTCGGCTCCTTTAATACAGATCCCTCATACGAGCTCTGTAGGTGTGCGGAGTGACCCTTGGCAGGTGCCCGTTTCTTTCAAAAATGGAAAAAAAATCTCTTTTACTCTCTGCAAAGCAGAGGGGATTCAGGATCTTAATTCAGCACCCAAACCTAGTGGTAGTGCAAGAAACATGGACTTCCTGGACTCTGGGATATTTCATAAGGAAAAGAACATAGCAGAAAAGGAAATGAAATGTGTGTGTTTCGTTTTGTAATGTGGTACTAAGGATTGGACCCAGGATATCTGTTCCCTAGGGCTACATTCCCACCCCTATCCATTCATTCATTCATTCATACATTCACTCATCTAGAGAATGGGTATCATTGAGTTTCTGCAAGGCCCAGGCTAGGATTTCAAACTTGAGATCCTCCTGACTCACCCTCTCAGAGTCAGCCAACAATCCCAGCTCAAATGTATGTATTCTTCAGCACAATTTAAGTACACCTAATAGTTTCTCCTTTGTAAAATTAAAATTCTAGTTTTATGAATCCCATCTCAGCCATTCTTTCTATACAACAGTATTTATTTTTATTCCTTTGTGGTCTCCTTATTGGTTTAATTGGCATCAGGATTTAGTATTTTGCAAATACTGGACAGTTCCAATCTTACTTTTAATTCAGATATCTCATCATTCATTCTAGGGGGTAAAATGTTTTCAACTGTGTATCATCACTTCTCCTTACCAAAAAAAAAAGCAGAACATTTCCTGTCAAAAAGACCCAACATTCATAAAGGTTGCCTTTTGGGAGCAGCCACTATTTCACCCACAGATAAATGGATAAAGAAAATAAATGAAGAGCAAGGTAAAAGATGATAGGAAATAGGGAGCTAGATCTTTTTCAAATGGGAAAAGAGGGTGGGGGCTGGAGGTGTGAAGAGGTTAGGAAAGAACCAAGAGGTGTCCTGTCCACATCCTGTCCACGCCCTGCCCACGTTCTGTCTTCATACCACCTCCCGTGAGGAACGTGATCATTGTGCACTGCAAGCAAGACACGCACACATGGAGGCGAACTGGATGCACATGTGCGCCTTCTGGGGCACTTGGACCTGGCCTCTGCCTCTCCCTCTCTGTCTCTCTTTCTGCTCCCCCTCCCAGCCCTGGGAAGGTGAAGAAGCCTCTCCCATCACAACCCCTGCTTGCAATGAACCTAAAAGCAACAGAACCAAACAACGCACTGAATCTCTGAAACCATAAGACAAAATAAACCTCTCCTCTTTATCAGCTGATTATCTCCAGACATTTATTATAGCGAACATGAATACAATACCCATGACTTTATTTTCCATAAAGTAATTGCAATAAAATTAAACTGTCACCAGGACTGAGAGTTTCTATTTCATTTATTTACTCCATCAAGATACCTGCCCCTTGCTGATTGTGGGAGGCCAGGCAACCACAATGCTTACCGGAGAGTAGAGGCCATGACCTGTATTTCAAGGACAGACATACTCTACACCTGTGCTAGGGGCCCGCGGTCCGAAACATGGACCCACTTGCTTTTCTAAACCCCATGAAAGCAAGAAACAGGTGCGCAGTGGGCTCTGCTCTGCTCGGGCTTCCTTTTCTTTAATAAGATCCAGGATTACTGTCTTCGTCGGGATTCCTGGGAGAAATCCGGAAGTGCACTTGATCCAGCCTTTCCTTCTATCCCACTTTTCTGGAGTTTTCTTGACCCATGCAGCTGTAGCCCTCAGACAGCATTGCAGTCCTTGCTTGACGTGCTGACTTCCCGATGCGAGCCAGACACACTCCGACCCCTGTACCATGCTCTGGCTGCATGGCCGGTATCCGTCTTCAGCGTGTGCGGTTGCCCAGGCTTAGAGCTCTCTGCCCCATCCTGTCAGACACAGAGTCAGACACACACCAAGCCTGGCCAGCACCCCTCTGAGAATAAGGCCCCCGTTCTCTCCTCTTGTTGCCCACCCATGCTCCAAGCTGTATGGTAAGAGTTTGCTGAGATACTGACTTTCATTTGTGTCTACATCTCCTGTCCTTCTTCCAAATGTGCTCTAAGAGCTTTTCACTTCCTTGGTACAAGTATGGGCTGGAAGCCAGCTGCTCTCACTATCTTTGTGAAAAGTGCTCAGTGCAGAAGAAGCAATGCTTTCTGGGAGAAATGGAGAAAGGATGGGTATTCTCCAGGGCGGCGTGAAGGACACAGATTCCGGATTCTAGGGAGGACACACTGAGTTTGCGAGGAAACAGAAACCCTCAGGTGCAGGTGGGCATCTATAGAAGGAACGGAGGATAAAGGGCAGAGGGGGCAGAGCAGGTCAGGCCGTGATAGGCTGGGTTTATCAGCCCAAGTGCAGGCCCTATCAGCTGGACAGTTAAAAAAAGAAAAACTCAGTGCCACCAAAGGCTTCTGGCAAGGGGAAGAAAACATGTGACAGCAGCCTCCTCCCTGGCTGCCCAGAGCATGGAACACCCAAGCACAGAGCCTTGGGTCTGCGACTTGCCTAGACGTTTAAAAAAATGTTGACTTAGGATCTCAGTAAATCCCCTAGCTGGTCTTGAACTTGCAACCTTCCTGCCTCAGCCTCATAGAGCACTGGGCTACAAGGCCTGAGCAGTTGCAGGCAGTTCAGATCCCGGCTTCCTTAAATTGGCTTCCTGAGCCAGTCCTGAGGTCCTCACTCACCCACCGTGGGCAGCAAGCAGCTCCTCTCCTGGCCACTGTGCAGGGTTCCAAGGGTGCGGTGCGTGCTGTGCGTGTGAGAACGGTCCTGGACCAGGGAGGGAACTGGATGGGAATAAACCCGACAAAGGAGAGCACTCACCATGGTTTTTTGAATTTTCAAGAGCATTTAAAAATGAAAAATAAAGCATTCCAACACTTCAGTCTCTGAGATCAACTGGAAACTTAGCGTGTTATGGGGAAATCAGGCCAAACGCAGCTTCTCCTGCTTTCTTCGCCTAGCATACATCGCTCCCGATGCCACATGTGTGAGTTTTTTCTCCACATATGGCACGAGTAGGGATTCTGGAGCACACACCATTTAAATGCTCCCGAATTTAATTCACTTCTGACCCTGGCTGCCCGCAGATGGTGATGGATCCTGCAAGTTTGGGCTCGGTCCCTACGACTGTCTACCCCACACTCACACTGTCCGCGCCAAACACAAGCCCTAGGGTATTTTATCTCTGCACCAGAGTCCCACAGCCTCCTCCTCCAGTCAGGCCCCTGTGGAGCAGCTCCTGGAACTCAGGAAATACCTCGAACACCTACGTGCCTGTGCTGGCTCGCTCGCAGGACACAGGTAAAGGGGCCAAGGTGGGAAGAGGGTTGTGCAGAAAGAGGAGAAGCAGCAGGTAGCATCTCCCTTGCCACCTCGAGGGACCTCCGTGAGATCCGCTACCTGGAAGCTCACTCAACTCTGACATCTGTTTGCACGGGAACTGCATGCCACAACGCTGACCAAAGAGGGGACGGTTATGTAGCATCTGACTGCCCAGCAGGCACAGGACAAATACTAGTGGATGAGAGGGGTCACTTCCCAGCATTCCCTCTTTGCAGATCCTATGAAGACCTTGTCTGCAGTAAGGTCTTATTTACTAGCAGACAAGGTGAGTCAGACCATGTAAGACTAGGGTTGGGAAGAGAAATTCTGGTTTCTATGGCCAGCCAGCCTTAGGAAGGAAGTTGTGATCTAGTAACCATGGAAATTGGAAACCAGAATATACACATGTACATGCATAAACATATATACACACACACACAATAATCTTACAGACACCACTGCAAAGAGAGGACAGTGCAAGACCTAGGACATTTAAGGCTCTAGGGGGTCAGGTGTGGCCCATTAGACAAACTCCGACAGCCAGCACTGCAGGAATCTGGAGAGGGGAGGAGACGGGTGGAAGAAGAAATAGGAGGGAGGGGAAGATAGGGAAGAGCCGATGGCCACGGTGGGGGTCGGGCTTTATTCCATGTGGGTGCGTGGTGGGGAGGCCTTTTCCAAGTGGGGTTCTGTAGGAGAAAGTGTGGAGTCGGAGGCTACCTTAGGGTCCCCACACCGGAGGCTGAGCTGCTGGTGCAGAGGACACTGAGAAGACTGAAGGGCAAGGCAGGAGGCAGCGTTGAGAACATCTGCCCTTCCGTCTCACTCTGGGCTTCTGAGGGACGCACTGGGGCTACCTTAACCCCAGACACAGGCTGCCCTTTCAAAGTGACACGTTATTCATTTCCCTCCCTCCACCAAAGTGCAGACAAATAACAGTAAAAACATAATGACTATATACACCTAATAAAATGAAAGAGAGGAAAACCTCCAGCTTAGGGGGATTCCATCACATTTCTGGAAAGGTGTCCAGGAGTAGGAAATTAAAGAAATATCAGGTAGGAGCATAAACCATGGCCTGAATTACACACAAACATGAGTGCCGGACAGGAGCCAGACGAGCGGGACCGTGAGAGATAACCTGTATTTCACCAAGAGAAAACAATCTAAATGGATGATTGAAGAAGTATGTTTATGGGAAATTCATGATCAAAAAACATATACGTTTGGTGATTTTAATTATACTATGCAGAAAAAAACGTTTCACTCTGCCCCGACCCTTAAAAGGGTTCCTTTCAACTCTATCTCATAGGTGAGGAAATGGAGACAGATTCCGTTCAAAGTGGCCAAGCACCAATGGAAGCTACAACCAGGATTTGAACTTAGCGATTTAGCTCCAGGTTCCACACCTTGAGGTAAATCCCAGGGTTTATGAAGCAGGTAGTTGTGGAAGAAGGAAAGTAAAAAATATTTAGGGCTGGGAGGTGGCTGTGAAGCACTTTCCTAGCATGCCTGGGGCGCTGGGACCCATACCTGGGACTGCAAAAGAAAGGGACACAGGAAAAGCTCTAAAGCTAGAAAAACTTACCAGCAGTTACCTGAGTGCGCGGCATGGGCTCAGCAGGGTGAAGAAGGATGGTGCTTTTCCTTTCAGAGCTTCCACGGTGTCTTATCTTTTTATCTTTATTTTTATTCTGCTATCCAACTTATTAAGGACTTACAAATATTACTAAAAATTAAACAAGAAGTAAAATAGAAGAAAAATAACACCCAGGATGCTTAAAAGGATTGAATAACACTGAATAAATTAATATGAACGTGTTCCAATTGGCTTCCCATAGAGCGCATGACGCATTTTCAAAGTTCCTCCTCTAAGATCATGAAGAGTAAATACTTTTGGAAAACATTGTAAGAAATATAAAGTGCTCTGCCCAGATCGACTGACAAACATGAAAACTTCTGGGATTTCTCTCAGTGCTTGCTCTACTATTTCCAAGTATGCAAAGAAAGAAGACGCAGGCCTAAAGATCCAAACCTTGAAATCACTGAGGGTTGATACGATTCAAACCCTCAATAAGGTTTATCGCCTTTCCCATCCGGATCTTAATTCTAAGAACAGAGTTCAGGAAAAAGAAAGTCTATTATGTAACTTCTCCAGTGCCAGGAATTGATGTCCTGACTGTAAAGAGGACAGAGAGTCTTGGAAAGATTAAAAATTACATAATACGAGGAACAATCACTTAAATCAATGTCATTATCTTAGGCCTGCACCATCGTCTCAGTGTATATTTCATAACTAACTATTGTATTAATGAAACAGGAAAACATAATCAGAGAAAAACACAAAGAAATGGTCAAAACAAAGAGACTCCAGCTGTTTTCAATCAAGCACAGCACAAATCAGCTACAGGATTTTCTAAAAAATGTAGACAGCTGGGCCCAGTGCTTGGTGATCCTGTTTAGTGAGCTCAACAGATCATGATTTGGCAAATATAAAAACAAGCAACAGCAACAAAACACCTCGAAGCCAGAATTTAACCCTGATGTGGCTAATAGGATATCTATGTTTAGTATAGATAACCCCACATGAAATGATCTGCTAACCCTGCTGGAAATAATGTATCCTTAACACGCAAAATGTACAATATCTGGTCAAAAATAAGGATAGTTCAGGTCAAAAGTTCACTCTGTGTTTTTCTCATTAATTCTAAAAGAAATAAAGCAAAATGATAGGACAGATGGAAAGTACACATCGAAGAGTGCTTTTGGTATGTTTCCTAAACAACCATTCTATGGTTTTTCTACAAGCAAACAATGTATTATTGGTTTAAAAGCTCTCTACAACCTTTTGAAACCCCTACTTTGAGCCTTTCCCTTTCCGTCTGGACTAAATTTGGTGGCCTGGATTTCTCAGAGATGAGGGTGTCTAAGGGAGACTTCTCAGAACAAGTACCACAAACTACTCCACCGACCTTTCCCCAAGGTGACCTCAAACCTAGTGCCAGAATGCCTGTGCAGACAGGAGGGAAAATGCCATTCCTTTTCAGTGCCTCAAGATGGAATTCGACACTGTTAGCAGGACATATAAAAGCAGGCCAGCCTCCCTGGTTGGAGTGCAGGTTACATAGGCCTGGCAATAAAAACATTCTAAGGCCCAAGTTCAAAGGTGCAGTCTGTGCCTTTTTCCTGGATGGAGTGGGTACGTTTTACAGCTGGCAAAACCCTCACACTGGATCCTTGATTTCTGGAATAACAGCTATTAAGGCAGATAAGAAAAAAAAAAAAACAAGCGAATACCCCTGAAATTTGTCATTCCCGAAACTGTAGAAGCAAAACGGTATTTTAGGTAGAACTCTAGGGATTCATGCCTCCCTCAGAACTTTAAAAGTGTGTGTATGGCGGTTACCGTGACATTCTAGTTTAATCAGTTTGGGTGTGAGAAAAGCAACAGTCAGCAGCACTCACGTCATAGTCCGGGTCCTGCGGGCCTCCCATCTCTGTCTCTGTCACGGTGCCACACCCAGCCTGCTCGATAACCTTCCTGTTGGGCAGAGGGTCCCCACTCCAGCTACAGAGCCAGCAAGCAAGTGAGCGAGGCTGACACTCTGTGAGCAGCAGCCGAGGAACACGAGGCACAGGCTCGAGCGACACCGTGATGCTGTGCGACACAGTCATAGACACACATTTGGTCACTGTCTCACTCCGTCAGACGTGGAGCTCCTCAAACCCCTGGGATGTTCTGTGTTGGGAGCGGCAGAGAGAAGGAGCATTTTCCGCTGCTCACACTGGGCCCCTTACAATCGCACCTGAGTTACCTCAGCGAGATGACTTTGGAAACCAAGGCAACCAAAGGATGGGTCCAAAGGCCAGAGACCAAACGTGTGCCTAGAGTTGGGGCACTCGGCCCCAATCCTGCAGCATGGATTCAGGGCTGTAACCAGTCAGGGCTGCACAGTGAAGCCCCCAAAGAGCTCGAGAGGTTCAAGCTGCTGAACAAGGAAGGTGGGCATCCCCAACTTGGGGTGCACAGAAGCCCGCGTGCTAGGGACCCTTCCCGACCTTGTGCCGCACATCTCTCTCTAGCTGTTCATGCTTAATTTCATGTTCCCTTGGGGACGAGACATTGCTGTGGAAAGTAGGCTGTGTTTCTGAGTTCTGCGGACCGGGACCGCCTGGCACATGATGGAGTCCACAAGGGTGCGTGGGGTCCTCTGTCCACAACCAGCCACCCGGAGGGGACACCCCAGGCTTGGGATGCACACCGGAAGTGGGGGCAGCCGGGGCTCTATGCCTTCACACTGGGGAGTCTGCGGACAGCGTCTCCAGGGAGGCCGAATTGATAAACAAAGAAAAGAGGTAACAGGAAAGTAGAGGTGGTGGACCAATATACCAAAGCCAACGTCAGGATTCTGATGAATAATAATATGCACTACTACTAAAAATAGGCTTGACTATCACATGGTTTCTCCTTTAGGACAAATCCAAATTATAAATAAAGGACAAAATAAAAGATGCTTATTAGGAAGTAAGGAGACATCTTTCTCAAAGGGGAAGAGAGGAAGGGAGGGGACACTGAAGGGAAAGGGGATGAAAAAGGAATGGAGATGCGTTCCAGCCAGGCATGGTAGCGCATACCTGTGATCCTAGCACTGAGGAGGCTGAGGCAGGAGGATCGCTGTGAATTTAAGGCCAGTCTGGGCTACACAGTGATTTCAAGGCCAGCCTCAAGACCATGTCTCAAAAAACAAACAAACAAGTAAACATAAAAGACATGTTCTGTACTTGTACAAACCACATAAGGAGTGCACACATTATCACCGCAGACATGGATTTAAAAAAATAAATTGTTTTGAAAGTGTAGTGTCTAAAAACTAATATGCATGGCTTCAAATTTTTGTCTACCAATAAATGTGTGGCACTGCCTTCCATCTGTTTCCTGATGACACGATGTGTGTAGAAATTTGAAATTATAGAGAGTATTTCCTAGTGTTCAGTGCTGTGTTCAGACACCGCAAAGGGTACAGTGCAGGTTAAATTCACTTCTGCTGCTGTGGTCTCCAGTTTCCTGCCTGGGAATGCATGCATGACACACACGTGAACAGATACTGGCTGTGTGACCACAGGTAAGGACAAACGTTTCCTGTCCAAATTATATAACTAAGAGACAGTCTTTCCTCATAGCGCAGTGTGGCTGTTTATGTTCACACTTGCACTTTTTCTCACTAGATAAAATGCTGAGTGTATTCTGTATGGTAAATTCTGCACCAAGACCAGCAGTTAATGAGCTAGGACTGCTTTCTGCCTTGAGAACTTTACATCTTATCTTGGGGCCATTCTCACCAAACCCTCTGCGTACGAATCTCAGATCGTAGGCACTTTTACCGTTCCTCTGCCAAAGCAGACTGAGAATTCACACAGAGAGTAGATGTGGGGGTTGAGGCTCCTTGCCAAGTCAACATGGAAATATTTTCTGCGCAGTCCTGTGTTCCAGCCAGGGTCACAGCCTCACCCACCTCAGCCATGGCGTCTGTACAGTCCTTCAGATGCCCATCAGAGACAACCACAGACAGTCACCATTGTATGGGGGTAGAGTATCCTGAACCCACTTTTACCAGGGCATAGGAACGGAATACCTCCCCATGCCATGCAGCCCAAAGAGAATGCAGTCCCCCAAAAGTCATGAGCACATTTAAAAAAATACTTTAGCAGTATGGCAGTCAAGGGTGCCCATTTGGCTGGCGTGGGAGCTGCCTGGGGACTAAAGAAGCGCCTTTCTGTGTGCCTGTGCGGGTCTCCCAGCCCCAAGCTTGGGACCCTGCTGGCCCTGTTCCCTTCCTCTCTGGCCTTGCTCCCTGATCTGCTTCCGGCCACCATGAACTGAGTGGATTTGTTCCCCCAGGCTTTTCTGCCTTGGTTTTTCTGCCTTCAACACAGCAGATCCTGGACTGAAACTGCTGCAAGCAGAATGAGCCTCTCCTCCTTGAGTTGTGGGTGACACAGGTTTGTTCCTGAAATGCCAGTGAATTGCAGTAATCAAAATATATTAAATAGTCAAATCATCAATAATCAAAATGATTAAAAGTAATGTCTATTTTTTAATTGAGTTTATTGGAACATTTTAGGTATACACTTAACCTACATTCATCATTGGGATCTCATACCTTTACATGACAGGTCTTGGTTCTCATTTTTTCCCCTTGTCCCTGCCCTCCCTTCACCCCCTCCTCCCCTCCCCATTTACAAACACTTTATTTCCATCTTTCCATTTTCTCACATTTTTTTTTCTTTTCCCTTATTACGTTTCCCCTACCCTTCCCACTTTCCCTACACCTTTAGCCCCTTTCTTCCCATTTCACAATGTCAGTTATCTCATTAGGATCCTATGTACTATTACAGTTTATTCACACCAGAGAAACTATATTCCTGCCTCAGCCTCCCAAGAGTGCTGGGATTTAAGGCGTGTGCCACCACACCTGGCTAACAATGGATCATCTTGCCAAGTTTTTTTTTAATTAAAAAAAATAAAAGTAATGTCTAACTGCATCTCCCCATCACCTCCAAAATAGATCCATTCCACCCGTCCTGGTGTGTTGGGAACATCTCTTCACAACCAACTTCCCTTTTTTCTCTTGCTCATTAACCCTCCTCCCAGTCTCCCGGAACCACATAATCTACACGAACCACATAATGTACACGTACATTAAGTGTACATTAAGTCTACTAAGATAGTGACTTAATGTACATTATACGTTTCTTAATTATTTAAGAAATGCTTTGAAACGAATGGAAGCCCTATAAGAACAGAAAAGATGCTTTATAGCTTATGCTAAAAGGACACAATATTTCTAAAATCCTTTCAGTTTTCTCAGAGGGCAAATACGGTCATTGGACAACAAAGGCAGAAGCTTCTCATAAAACTAATTACCAATTCCGGACATATTTCTTTTCAGTGAGGATTTTCCAGTCATATTAATCATTTAGTAGCTGGTACTTATATGATTATAGTAATCCAAAAATTGTAACATTAGGCTCTTTGGCTTAAACTGTTCACAGCCTTTTCCTTTCTTTCTGTTTTGAAAAATATTTGTATCGACACAATTTAGATACACATAACCATCACATTCATCATATGGAATTTGTACCTGTACGTGATGTACCGTATTTCTTATTTTTTCCCATTCCCCCCTCTCTTCAACCCCTCTTTCTCTCTTTATTTGCAAAATCTTTGTTTCTACATTATCTTTCTTTTCTCATTTTTTTCTTTTTTCCCTTTCTTCCTTTCCCTGTATTCTTTTCTAGTGCCCCTTCCTGTTTGAACCCTTTCTTCCTACTTCACCATATTTATTACACATTTTGATCCCTTTTACAGTTTCAGTTTCTCACACCAGAGAAACAAGGCAAGATTTACACATGTACATCCCATTCACTTCATTGGAGAACATGGTCTGTAGGTGAACCCACTTAGCTGTAAATTTCTCAAGCCTTTCCTTCTTTATGGCTGACTAGTCCTCGTATATATGTTATCTCTCATCTTCTTTATCCGTTCATTGGGTGATGAGCATCACTTGGGCTGTTTCCAAGATTTAGCTGTTACAACTTGTGCTGCTATACATGGATGTGCATATATCATTGGAGTACGATGCCTTTAATTCTTCCAGGAAGACTCAAAGAAGGGGGTAGGTGAATTCTACAAGAAATTTAGTGAAGATCTAGTATCACGACTCCTGACCTTTTTGGGGGGTGGTTGTTCTGGGGATTGACCTCTAGGCCTTCCCCCGACAAGGCCAGCACTCTTGCCTGAGGCCAGGCCCCATCCCTCCCCATCCCTTTATGTGACTTGTATCTAAAGACCTGAGTAGTTAATGGGAATGCAGCTAAGAAACAGCTACAGATGTCACATGTTATAAAACTCAAATGTTTGTGTTACTTTGCTGTTATCTAATTATTTTCTGTGAACTTCAAGGGGTTTACACACAATGGAAAGATATTAGTCCAAAAGCATATATGCCATTAAGTTAGGGCCAATGGTTAGTTTATAAAAAATAACAGAGCTTCTCAACTGCTCCTGATTGGAGTTTTGCAATATGGCATTTGTTCAAAATTTAAACTACACTTGCTCTGGGGATTCATCCTTAAAATCGAAATTCACTGGACTTATAGTGTGTAAGATACTACTGTTCATGCATTGAAGAAAAACGTGTTTACTTAGCATTTTTATGTATTAGTTTGTTGGATATCACAACAGTTTTTACACAAATACTTTATTGTTCATTTTATGGGTGATGAAAATCACTTTTGAAGAGATCGAGATATTTTCATGAATATTCAGCTAATGAGTAGTGGCATAGGTGAGTTTCTGACAAATTATATTTAATTTCTCATATCTTTTCAGTCACACTTTCTCTGAAGAAATGGATGTTAACAATAACCAGCTAGCAAAAAACAATAATTCAAATATTGAAAGTAGTTACATTTTTTTAAGGGCAAAAACCAGCAAGTGTTTGATGGAGAGATGTAAGAAAAATCGCAATCCAGATATTTGCATCTAACAATATGAGACAGTACTTCATGTGGCAGAAATTCCAGAGTGATTATAATTCGAACAATTTATCTTTGTCCCCCGCATGGGGGGATCCAGGATGCGTCCTTCCTCTGCGTGGGTTGTGGATTTTAGTTCCAGGGTCTAGGACTCCTGCTGAATCCTCAGCCTCAGCCTTTACCTCCACCTTTCAGGTAGGGGCGGAAGAGGGGCTAAGTGCTCCTAATGCCATTCTCTGGACACTTCATTTGTCTCGGACTTTGTCCCGTATCCACATCTGTCTGCAAAAGAAACTGGTGAATGCACTCTCCATGCTAGACAGTTGGGTGCTCCTTTCACAAGAGGAAGTGATTCTCCGTGGACGGGGAGGAGAGCGGGACCAGAGCGCAACCGGAGTTCCTGTGACGATTAATCACACTCCGAGTCATTCCCCACCGGCGGGCTTTCCCTTGTCCTTCCTCATTCAGTCATCCTGTGCATTAAAACTTGAAATCTACTTTCAAATGAATTTATGACAGTAGAGAAAAAATGAGAGATTATGAAATCAAACAGGACTGGACTTACAACAGTTTACTACTTGTGAGGTTTTTATTTTAATTAATCAAACATTTTCTAACCCTTGCATTACTTTCTTTTTTTTTTTTTTTTTTTTTTTTTTTTTAACTGAACTATGTCTCTAACCCTTTTTTTTTTTTTTTTTTTTTTTTTTTTTTTTTTTTACAAACAACAGTACTTGACTTTGAGATTTATCAGGTCTTTTAGGCGTATATTGCTTTGTTTGGCACAGTAAGTATTCAGTAAATACTAGATTATTGCTATTTTCTTCTTCATTTGTCTCCCCTTTCTTCATGAATCGGTTCTCATGTCTCTTGAGTTAGCCCAAAGAGGTGCGGACAGCATCCTGGCCTTCCCTGCTCCCTGTGCTCGGCTGCATTTTGTTTCCACTCAGGTAGTGCTCACATCAGCCCCCTAAGTGGACGTCCACGCTTTTATGCTGTCCGGCCTGGAGATCATTCCTTCCCAGAAGAAACTTTAACGACAAATATCTCTCACCTGTTAAGGTCTGGCGCGATTTACACGCCAAAGTGAATGAGGGGAAACCACACAGTGTTCCGCACAAAAGAAGGTGAATTCCTTCTAGTTCTATTGTTTTAGTCAGGCTCTTGTCACTGGGACAAAATATGCAGCAGCAACAATTTAGAGGAGGAAGGATTTATTCTGGCCTGTGGTTTTAGTCAACAGTCTGCTGCCTCTGAGACAGCAAGTCACGGGGTCATAGCAGGTCATAGCAGAGGAAGAGGTGTTCTCGTCAGGGCAACCAGAAAGCAGAGAAAGAACGGAGGAACTAGGTAGGAGGAGAGACCCTGCCAGGCCAAGATCCTGCTGACCTACCTCTTCTGACCACACACCACAGCCACTTCCCAACAGCGAGTCAGCTATGATGCCCCAGGGTCCAGTCATCTTTCAAAGCCCCCCTTTGAGGGGATGAAAGTTGTGGTCAGCAGCCAGCTACAAATGGTAACACTCAGCATCCCTTCCGAGTCGCGCCTTTTAAGTCCAGTGTTCATAGCACCTGGATACCACCTACCTCACGACATGGATTTCCACCTTTGTCTGCTGGCCTCCTAAATATTAACACAGCTGAATGACCTCACCTTAGTGGCTTTCCTTATGAGAGTCATTTTAACTAGAACTGGAATGGCCACTCCATTATTTTTAATCACCCGAATCCAATTCTTTGAAGGAAATAAGGCAAAACACTTATAAGAGTTGAATATAAAGGTTTGTGTATATAGGTCTCACTATGACTTCTGGCTTGCTGTATTGTTCAAATATCATCAATAAAAGTGTCGTAATAAATGTTGACAAGTAATCCAGTTTGTTCTTCAGGGATAAAATAACTTCCTATTCTGGAAATCTTTCTTCTCCCTTTTCCATGTGGTAAATGAGATGTAGTTGACGCCTGACCTAAAATTAGGAATACGCTCTAACCACTTGGTGTGTGAACTAATTTCCATTTTTCAGACTGAAGCCCCCGTTGGTTCAGGGATGGCCTCACTCACCTATGTGTACAACACAAGCAGCGCCAACAGGCTGTCAGGTGAGATATCAAGCAATTATAGTGAATTCTAGTGACATACGTAGTTGGTCCATGTTGTCTCTGTGTGGAAACAGTGCTCTGAAGAATGAGTGGAAACAAATAATGACATTGATAAGCAACAGCAAAGCAAAAATAAAACACCATAAGGAAATAATTTTCAACAATAAAAGTAGTGAAATATTTAGAATATGAAATGAAATTTCCATAGAATTATTGATAATTTTCTAGGGATTTGAAAATATTTTGGCGGTTAGCATGGTTTCTTCACACCGTGTTTTTAATATACAACATGCATCTCTTGAGAATTTGGATGTTGAGTTTTCAGCTAAGTGAAGCCAACACTTTCATTTATCACCAAAGTCCAGCGCCAAGCAGAAAACATGTTTACAAATGTGCATATCCTAGGAATCTGAGGGCTAGGAGGAGAGTTTAAGTCATAAAATTTGATAAATGGAGAAAAATAAGAAGTGTTTATTGAAGATGTAAAATTTCCTGGGGAGCAGATGTTTAGATAAATTACCAAGTATATAAGAATATGTTCAGTCCACAAATGAAAGTCATGCTAAAAAATTGAAATCGAATTTCTACGGTAGTTTTTTGATATTATTGGAAAGTACTTCTAGATTTTCTAAACTTTTTATTTCAAAATAAGTATAAACTTATAGTTAGGCCTCCTGAGTGAATACTTTAATTCCTTCGGTTGGCCCCAAGCTAGCCACGCTGGCCAGTGAGTCCTGATGAACTCACTGAAGGATTTATGGACCAAAGTTATTAAAAGTAATAAAAGCAGACACTTTACTGTGTTAGCTGGGACAGTATTAGTTTGCTAGCTGTCTTACACCTTACAAACACGACACAGACCCTGGTAGTTGGCTGGGCGCATTTAAGCAGCAAATTATTCACAGAAAACATTTCAGTGTACACCTTGTGCAATCTTGATATCAGCATTCTCCGTTTCCACAGTGGCTCAAGGACCGAGTCTTACTGATTCACTATCGCTGCAGAAACATATCAGGAAAGGCTCTCATGGCCATCAGGAAGGAGGCCACGACTGAAAGAGCAGGAAGAGGAGGAAGTCTGCCTCGTCCCGTCCCACTCCGGGAAGTGTCACGGTGACTTCTCCCCTTGATTTGTGTCCACTGCAGAGACAGGAAGGTCTTTTGCCCTAGGCAATTGGTCATGTCTATACCCTCTGTGAGGAAAATCAATACTCAGAAGGTTTGCTCAAACATTTCTCCCTGATGTGTGCATTTTTTCCTGACAAATTACTGCTTTCTGCCTAGTGTTGCTTTTCCAAATCTCTCCTGAATGCACCCAGGAAAGCGATGTCCTGATCTCTGCCCCCCTCTCCCTCCTCTCCGTAGCCGTCTCACAGCCGTGGGGCCGAGCCCAGGCCCCGCTCACCGAGGGCCCCATGGAGTGCGCTGGGGAGGCCCCTTGGTCTCCAGCACCACAACCAGAACCGCCCTGGTGTCCCTTCCCTTCTGCCTCAGTTCGCAAGGAAGCGTGGGAAAGCCTCTCCCAGCCCTCTACGGGTTCAAGGCCTTGCTAACTATCCTCAAAAGAGGAAAGAAAAATTAAGAAAGACTTGAAGGCTGATGGAAACCTGACAGCTGGGAGGAAAGTTCTGGGACTGGATGGCTTTACTTTATATTAGACCAACCTTCTCCTCTTAGCTTGGAGATGGAAGGTGGAGCAGAGGGAGGATGGAGCCAGAGAAACAGAAAAAGAGAAAGTAAAACACAAATGGGATTTCAAGAGCGGAGCAGCATGGGATATGCACAGAGGGGGACACGCGGAACGTGATGCAGGCAGGGCTGCGACTGTGAAGGACCCAGGTAACCGGCATGTGTGTGCAGGTGCACACCCCCCTGACAGCACGTGTGTGTGTGTGTGTGTGTGTGTGTGTGCACGCTCACTGGAGACCCCTCAGGGGCAGCGGAGGAGGGAGGAGCAGCACAGCAGGTTACAAACCTGGGCTTTGGGGCTGGGAAATACAAATTCCAAGTTTGGCTCCTGTACTCACTTTGTAAAATGATCACATGCTGTTGGAATTCCCAAAGTTTAAGTTAGATATTAGACATCGTATTAAGTAATGTTGAACACATAGAGATGGTTACACGCCCAGAACATTCAAAGTGCTTCCTCCACCAACTTTATCGCATACAACAAACTAAAGAGGTGATCACCTTCTATACACAAGAGCCTAAAGTGAAGAACAGAATGTACAGTTCTTACCACCTGATGTAGAGGAGGCGCTCCAGAAACAGGAATGATTACTGCTTAAAATATTGTCTGCGTGTTTTACACTGTGGGGAAACAAAGTTTCTTAAATAACATAGTGATCTAATTGTTCAGATTATCTGGACAAAGAATGTAGCTGCCAACAGTAATATTTGTATAGAAAGAAAATAGCTCAACAATAATTAAGAAATCAAACAGTTGCATTCAATAAAACTCATATTGAACTACAGTATGTTTTGACACAAATATGCCTAGGATTTCTTGGAGAGAGAGAGAGACAGAGTGAGGAGAGAAAGAGATTCAATTGCTCTTCAAAATAGTAAAATCACTGAACCACAGAATTTTCTTTTCTTAGATTTATAATTTGGCCTCTAAGGTTAAGGAATGGCAACATCTGTTTTTAATCTTGATGTCAATAAGAACCATAAAGTGTGAACAGTGTATTGAGAAAATGTGTACCTAGATATAAAAAATTGGGGTGGAAAAATAAATCTTTCACAGTCTTTAAATTTTTAACAGCAAAACCTGGGCAAAATTCTTAAAATTGATGCTTTTTCCCAAGAGCTCCTTTTTGTTGTTGTTTCTACATGATGCATTAGAAAACCTAAACAAAGCTGTGGTTTTTTAATTGTATTTATTTCCCTTTCTAATTTTATGTCTTCATAGTTGTTCAAGCTTTCCTGAAGCACGAAGTCATCCCCAATTTTGACAGCTTCGTAAGTCTTACACCTGCTTGTCATGTGTCTTCCTTTCATTCATTTTCAGGTATTTTACTCCAGAGTTGGCCTGTGACTCCTGGAAATCATCTTGGACTCATATTTGCCCCTTCAGCTCTGATTTGGAAGCCCTGTCCTCTGCCTGGTGAAAATATTTGTCAAGCTGCTCTTGTTTCCCACCCCAATGGGAGTCTCAGAGACAGCATCTGGACCCTGGCTATCATGGGGAAATGAAGGAGGATATCGTTTTCATTGTACAATGGGGACAATCAGTGCTTATTTCCTGTCCTGCTGATTAAATTTTTGAGGGAAAGGTTAAAACGGAGAATATAAAAAACAGACCGGGTCTCATACATTCTTGTGGCCTTCTACTGCGGCACTGTGTGAACTGCCAGCTTCCTAGATCTCTAATAGCAGGAACCAAGACATCTAAAATTAGGTGTTAATGGGGAAAGTCTCCTGGGATGATAAAATGTTCTTTTGTTTGTTTTCTTTTGTGTCGTTAAATAAATGTTGTAAATTGTAGGTCAAAGGTTCTGAGAGGCTTCCAAAAGCCTACTCCCTCTTACGCTAAAACACAAATTCCAAGAGGATAATGGAGATCTGATGGAATCCAATGTGAGGCAGAAGAACCAGGCCCATGGAAAAACAAGAAGGCCAAAGGTGGAACCACCAATGGACATGAAATTGAGCTCTTGAATAGTCCTAAGGGGTAGACAGTCACAGACAATAAGAGTTTAGAGATTAATGACAATATTCTTATATATAACGTTTTCCACTGGCACAGAGAGAAATTTAAAACCTAAGCGTCTCATTAGGTCCCAGACTACGGACAGTGCCGTGATCCTCAGGGCTCAGACTCTCCCCTGATGTGGAAGCAGTGCACTGGCCCTTTCTTGGTATAGTACGCTCCTGTCTGGCCGACACCTCACCCCTTCCCGGTCCTCTGAGTAGAATGTGCCTTTCTGTTTCCTGTTTATGCCACCTGCTCTTACACTGTAGGGAAGTGAGCACGTGTCACTCAATGGCAGACATAACTAATACTCAGTGTTGACATTCTATTCACTGGAAAAATGTACCAGGGGTCTCGGTGACTTCTAAGACAACTGTCCTGCCACTGGGAATTTTATGAGCTAATTAGGGAAAACCAGCAAGAAACAAGAAAATCCATGAAGAATGTACTTACAAATGTATCAATTTGACAAAACCAGTTCAGCGTTTCAGACAGACGCAACAAGAACAGGAAGACATAAGAACACAGGGCGTCTCCCTGAGAATGGGAGGCAGAGGTGCTGGCGAGGAGTTGGCAGTGCACACAGAAGCCACAGGCCAGTAAACCAGCCCTAAGCCCCACCAAAAGACCAGGCTCGATTTTCCAGGCCAGACTCCCAATTGGTGAAGATTAAATCATTCCCATTCTAACACACTCCTATGATGATTCTCACAGGAAACTCAGTCCTAACCAAATAAAATACTATTTTGCCATTTTCAGAGATCATTAGCACAGCTCATATTTTTCGACACACTATAGCATCACAATCCTTCCTTATTGTTGGATTTATTCACTATTGAAATGATATGAGTAATTTTAGCAGAGCACTGTCATTTTGTAGGTAAGAATGTTCAATTATCAGTAGTTATGAAATGTCAATCTGCCTATTTAACGATCTATAACACTTAAAGAAAGTAAAACTCAAGATCATAGGGTTTTCATTCCTTAGAAGCTCAGGAACTTCATGCTAACCCTGCAGAGGTTAGGTCTTGAGCACTCAGTGTGCTGTTCAGTGCCTATGGATGGGTACCGGGAGAATTAGCTGAGCACCAGCATCAGGGGTCATTCTAAACCCTAAAATACCACAAAGAAGCTGAAATACGGCTGAGCATAGTGGAGCACATCTGTAACCTCGATTCTGGGAGGCCAGGGCAGCAGGACTGCAAGTTCGAGCTCAGCCTGGGGAATTTAGAGACTTAGCAAGACCCCATCTCAAAAATGGGGATGGATCTGGGCTTGTAGCTCAGTATGGAAGCTCTGGATTCACGCTTCAGTAAAACCCCACTAAAATCCTTGTATGCAGAGAATTTATACCAACACTATGAAACTTTTTAAAGTAAGCATCGCCTTCAAATTTTGTCTGCATAATGAAGGAAAAGGTAAAGCTCAGAACTGAACTATGGGAGCCTTTCTTGTCTTGTCTTCTTCCAGTTCTCACATTTCTCTAAGACAGACACACAGCTTAAGTATCACATGGTTTCTTTTATATGAGAAATTCACCCTATAAATAAATTGAAGAGCAAAATAAAAGCTAGGTAATTGGAAACAGGGAGGTAGATCTTCTACAGATGGGAAAGGACCAAGACAGGGAGAAAGGAGAGGGGAGGGACTGGAAAGAAGTGAAAAGCTGTGTCACATGCAGGTCCCCTCCCACCATGGACGTTTCAGTGTGGGCAGGACCTTGTCCCACTGCAGTACAATAACAATTACAAAAAGACAGAGGCTGGAAAATGCTTGCCCTTCCCATTAGCTGGATGCCCAGTGAGTCTTGCAGCTGTGCAGTTCTGTGTGGTCAAGGCCACAGTGGTCCTGGCTGCGGTGCTGCCTTTACCGGAGACCCCGCTGGGGCTCCAGCCCTTGCCGCTGTCCTGCCTGGCTTGAGCCTGATTTCCTGTCTTCCCCACACTGGGGCCTCAGTGCTGACCACATTTGTATCGGTGGCCTATCTAGTTGAGATTTCTTTTTTAAAATTTGTATTGTTTATTCTAATGCAGTATATATTGCTTCTTGGCCTTTTGGCTAAATTCAAGTGTATTTTAAAGCAGCATATATTAATAAAGACAAGATAGAAACATTTTTATGAAAAGATAAAATTTAATAGCATAATAACCAGAGAATAAAAGTGGTAAATACACTGTGTATCATGACCTTAGAGAATATAGTTTCAACTAGTAATCTTTCTGTCCTCTCATCTCCTAAGAAATCTATACTTTTTTGTATAAACTATTTTAAATTTTAATAAACTCCCTGACAGTATTATTTTGAACAATTTCTTCCTATTTCATAATGTCTATTACACATTTTGGTCTTTATATTTTCATTTTCTTACACTAGAGAGACTAGGTGATATTTACACGTGTACAATTTATTTCACTTAAGAGCATGGTCTCAAGGTTCATCCATTTGCCAAGAAACCAGTGAGCCTTATCCTTTTTATGACTGAGCAGCATTCCATAATATGAAAAAAGAAACCCACATCTTCTTTACGCATTCTTTGCCCATCAGTTGATGGGCATTTGGAGCTGTTTCCAAGAGTTTGATATTACAGACTGTGGCACCTCAACTTAAGAAAGAAGCCAAGCACTTTCACTGGAAGAAAGATCTCCTCTTGACTAAATAGCACTGGAAAAACTGGCTTCTACATGCTGAAGACAAAAACAAGACCTCTATGTCTCTCACCATGCACTAAACTAAAATAAAAATGGATCAAAGATCTAAATGTTAAAACAGAAACACTAAGTCTGCTGGGAGAGTGAATGGGGAGCTCTTGAGGACACAGGTGCAGGCAAAGATTTCATGAACAAGATCTGGATCACACAGGAAACAGGATAAAGAATTAGCAACTTCGATCTCATCTTATTAAGAAGGTTTCGCACAGCAAAAGAAATCACCAACAGAGTGAAGAGACAACCCACAGAGTGGGAAAAATTTCAACCAGTTTTTCCTCAGACAAAAGAGTAATATCTTATAAACACATAAGATTAACATATTATTAACATATAAAGAACTGAAAAAAAATCAGACCTCCCAATTTAAAAGACTCACTCCAAAAATGGGCATCTATGATGAATACACATTTTTCATTTGAAGAAATAGAAATGGCAAATAAACATGTGAAAAAATGTTCAGCATCACTGGTCATTAGAGAGATGCAGAGGAAAACAACAATGAGATTCCACCACCCCAGAGAGAAGGGCTGCTATGAAGAAATCACACAATAACAAATGCTGGTGGGGCTGTGGGGAGAAAGGAACCCTTCTCTGTTGCTGGTTAGTGTAGCCTGGTTAAACCACTGTGGAAATGAGTGTGGAGATTCCTCAGAAAACTAGGATTGGAAGTCCCATTTGATACAGCTGTTCCCCTGCTGGGCATCTTCCCCAAAGACTTACATGCATCACAGGACAGTAATACTTGGGATGTCTTTTAGCGCGTTGCTTTAGCTTACTTTTTCATCCACACCTTCCTTTCATTACATTCACACACTGCAGGGTTCTGTCGCCTCTCTCACTTTCTTCCTTTCCTTTCTGAATTCAAAGTTCATTGGAAGCTGACCAAAGGAAGATGTTTGTGTAAAACGTCTTTTTCTTTCCAGATTTAGTGCCCCCAGGCAATTTTACAATTTTACACTGTCATTTTAAGAAGATTGTCTTTTCTAATTACTATGCTATAATCATGCATGCTTATAGGGCACAGTTTGTAGTTAAATATATATGTACCATGTGTATTGATAAATTTAAGGTGATTAATGTTCCCACCTCCTTCATGTTCACAGCAACCAACTCCTCCCTTCTAGTTTGTCACAAAATGTGCAATAGGTTATTGTGAAGTGCAGTTACCCATGATGCTCTGGGACTCCGGAACTCAGTCCTTCTATTGAACTGTGTTTGTTATCCATCACCCAACGTCCTCAGTCCCCTTTTCCCTACACTTTGAGATTGCACCAATCACTATTGCACTTGCCAGATGACTTTGCAAGCTTCTACCTATGGGAAGTAACATGTCTGTCTGTGTCCGGCTTACTTCATTTAACACAGTCTCCTCCAGCTCTATTCATTTTCCTGTAAATTATAGAATCTCATTTTTTATGGCTGTATAGTATATGATTATGCATATATAATATGCTGTGCTTAGGCATTCGTTCATTAATGGGTACCTAGAAGGAGCCCATACTTTCGTCATGTGCAGTGCTTCATTGAACTTCGGACCAGGAGCGCAGCTGTCTGCTTCACATGGTGCTTTCATTCGCACTAGATGCAGACCTAAAGATGAACATCTAGCGGATGTCACATATGGTAGTTCTATTTTTATTTTTTTAAGGAACTTCCATATTGTGCTCCAAAATACATTTAATTGATTTATATTTCTACCATCAATGTATAAGAGTTCTCTTTTCTTCACATCCTTTACATTCAGCTTGTTTTTGGCCTTTTAATAATAATCATTTTAACAACAAAGTGAGATAACATTTCACTGTGGTTCGGATGGGCATCTTCTTGGTGGCTAACATTATTGAGCATTTTTTGAAAAAAGAAACCCACATCTTCTTTACGCATTCTTTGCATTCAGCTTGTTTTTGGCCTTTTAATAATAATCATTTTAACAACAGAGTGAGATAACATTTCACTGTGGTTCGGATGGGCATCTTCTTGGTGGCTAACATTATTGAGCATTTTTTGAAAAAAGAAACCCACATCTTCTTTACGCATTCTTTGCATTCAGCTTGTTTTTGGCCTTTTAATAATAATCATTTTAACAACAGAGTGAGATAACATTTCACTGTGGTTCGGATGGGCATCTTCTTGGTGGCTAACATTATTGAGCATTTTTTCATATATTTGTTGGCCTTTCACATTTCTTCTTTTTAAAAATGTCTGTTAGGATCGCTTCTCCGTCTTTAATTGAGATGATTTGAGAGTTGCTGTTGTTGTTGTTGTTATAAGTTCCTTATATATTCTGTACAGCAATCCTTTGCTCGAAGAATAAGTAACAAGTGTTTTCTCCAAATCTATATGTTGCCCCATCAAGCTCTTGATGCCCAAACTGACCCTGGGTGGTGCCTCTGTGTCAGGCCTGACAAGATCTTCACAATTTCACGTTTCAGCTGAGAGCTCTAAAGTCAGAGGGAGCTAAGTGTAACCAGGGCCTTCAACAGATTTATAAAGTTTCTTCATTCCCTGTTCTCCTTATTTTCTTCCTTTCTTTTTTGTCTTGTTGGAATTAAAAACATTTCAGTAGCAGTTTGTTAGTGTGATTGAAAACATCAATATTTAAGCCAGGCCTGGTGGCGCATGCCTGTAATCCCAGTACTCAGGAGGCTGAGGCAGGAGGATCATTGTGAGTTCAAGACCCTCCTGGGCTACATAGTGAGTTCCAGGTCAGTCGCAACTACATAGTGAGACCCTGTCTCAAAAATAAGAAAAAGAAAGAAAGAAAATATCTAGTAAATATGCCTCAAATGCTACTCTGGCCCCAAAAAAGCTAGATGTAGGCCTAGCTCGACTCAATAATTAATTCTCAATATACTTTTCACTTGGCCAATCTGCAATATTTGCCCTTGAATCCTGCCTCTGCCTCCTAAAACCCTTTCTTTACTCAGCTCCTAGGAGAACAATAAAGATGTCCTCCCTTTTTGCTTGCACATTGGAAGGTAATTCAAGCACTTTCAGGTGATCTAGGACACAGACCCATGACTGTAGTCTTTGCCTTCTCTTCCTCTTTTCTTCTCCTTTCAGTCTTCACCTATTGACTGTTGTCTAGTGCTATAGAAGTAAAGACCATCAACCATGGATGGCTTCCAAATTATGTTCTAATCAAAATTCTGAACTTTAGACTCACATAGAAGATGGCTTGCTTGAATATTGGATTTGCCTACTTAATAATTCTTTAAAACATATGTTGTGCAAAACTGAGCTTGTGCTTGGATTTTCTCCTCCAAACATCCTCACTCCAAAGTCTTTCCTATCTCAATTCTTGTGAAGTCTTTGTCAATCTGTTTAGAAATGTCTTCCTTCCAGGCTGTCTATGGTGCTGTCTTTGAGCCTTTTGTGCTTTCTGTCTCCCTGTCTTTTCCTGGCGTTGTGGTGGTTCTGATATCTGTGTATATTTAGATGTGGAGACCCTTTCAGGCTTTGCAGCCCAGCGCTGTCACCACGGAGCCATGCACAGAATCTGTGCAGCCTTTAGAGTAGACTCCGGACAGGTCAGCAGGTAGGTGGGCCTGCGTCTGGGCCCGTGGGGCTGGCTGGCACTCTGAAGCCAAGGATCAGTACTGAGGCCCAGGGCAGGGGCCTTCCTGGCACCAGTGTTTTCTGCTCCAGTGCAGAGTCTGTAGGCATGGTCACCACCGAAGACTGGAAGAAGGGGCCGCAGGGACCATCTCAGCACTGAGCAGGCCTGGAGTGTGAGTCTACAGTGCCGCCTGGTACTGCAGACAAGGGAAGCCACCTGACTCTGGGGTGCGCTGTGCCTGGACCTGAGTGTGTGACCTGGCCCTGCAGCCTGGGCCCCCTGGGCTGACTTAACTTAGGCAGAGGCTATAGCTAGGACAGCAGGACATGCAAGGGCTGGGCTGAGCCTGAAGCCCAAGGTGATGGGGCTGCCCAGGCTGGGGTGATGGCCAGGCCTGGAGTCAGGTTGTGGGGCAGGCTTCCTCCAGACTAGGTGGCTCTGGGGAAACTCTGGTTATGGGGTCTGAGGCAAACTCTGGCTTTCTTCTCTCTGTTCCTCCATGCAAGAGGCCTCTCTGGAGAGAGGAACTGAGTGACAGAGAGTAGAACATTGTCCTTTCCACTCTCCGAGATGGACTTCCTCTTATTTCTGAGCTATCTTCTCTCACTCAGATTCCTCAACTCTTGTGAAGATGTTTTCTTTGATGGACAATTATTTACTTTTGTTTCTGAAGGAGGAAGAGTGCCAGGAAGTCCCATTCTGCCGCCTTGCTGCCTTCTGGCCTCCTCTCATCACAATTCCTCAGCCTTCTGTCTTTCTCTTAAATCCAACATCAGATTCTTCAGTGAATCCTGTAAGTTCTACCTATAAAAGTTAACTAAAATCCGACATTTTGTTACTGACTTAATTATTTTTCTCATTGCTGATATAAAATACATAACATCCAAAATCAAAGGAAAGTTTATTTGGCTCACAGTTTGTACAGGTTTCAATCCATAGTTGGCTGCTCCAAGGCAGGGTGGCCTGGCAGCAGGGAACCGAAGGGGAGAAACAGTTCATGGTGGGCAAAAGGCAGCAAAGCAGCAAAGTAGTGAAGAAGCAGCAAGCTAAAGCTACAGCAGCCCTCTTTCTGTCCCTTACATTCTTTCTAGGCCACATGCCCGTAGGAGGTAGTACTGACATTCAAAGTGGTCCTCTCTATTATCCATGCCCAGAAAGATGTCAAACCAATCAGTGGACAACTGAGTAATCACATACTTTTAATCTCATCATCAAACACTAGATCCAGCCACCTCTGAATAGCCCCACCTGTGACCATGAGGCTGTGTGAGGACATCTAGACGTAAGCCGTAACAGTTACCATTGTAATATTTTGCTTCGATTATGCTGCCTTCCCCCTGGATTACTGGGAAATTGTTCTAATTCACTTTCCCTGTCTGTGGTATATTTTCAGCATGCTAGGTATCCAGAGTACTCCTAGTAACCAGTTGGTCATAGCAGTTTACTTCACTGCAGAAAGCCCTGTGAAGTTTTTCAGATCCCTACAGAGTAAACACCCAAGTTCTGACCTGATCAAAGAGGCTCATCCCAGTTTCAAGACAGCCTCCTCCACTCCCAGTAATGTTCTCTTCCTTCTCCTACCCCTTTTCCCATGCACTGATACCTGCCTCCCTAGCTTCTTACAGATTTTCGAATGCCACACGAGTGCCAGCCTCACTGCTTTCACATTTACCCCTCCCTTTGTTCAGATTTTTTTTTCCTCCGTAGGTCTGCATATGTGCTACATTGCCTTCTCCACTGTTTACTGTCTCTGCCAGACGCATCACTGGAGCTGTTTCATGACTGCAACACTCTCTTCCAAATACACTTCTCCCAGGGCTACTTACAGCTGAGTCTATTCAGGAATCATCTTTGAAATCTTTTCTGCCCAAGGTTGTAACTCTTACCTGGGGCAGCCCCTAACAGTGACTTGGATAACTTTTTTGAGTATGAGGGCTCATCCTACCTGGCTATATATGGGAGGGGTCACTGCAGACACAGATCACTAAATGCTCAGCCAAGGCAACTCTTGCAACCTTTCCATCTGCCCACACGTGCCTCCTTCATTTCCCTGAGGCCTATCTGCCAAATATATAAATTCCCATACTCCCCACGTCCTGCAAATCTGTCTTAGTTTTTGTTTACAGGAAATCTAATTTAAGACAGGGTATCAAAACTGATACTAGGAAGCAGACCGTAAAATGGGAGATTACACCCAGACTACCCACATCTAGCCTCCACCCAACTGGGCAATTAGGATCCTGTTACTACTAGTCCTTGGCTTGCAGTGGCAGTGCTATTTTCAAACCTTTCCCTGATAGGATGCTAGGCAGTATGTAGTAGGGAAAATCTCAATGAGGAGTGTAGGGAAAGTAGAAAATATGACTCTAGCCTTGATGACTATTGTTGGCAGCTATCAGTTCACTAGAGAAAGACAACAGAAGGCCAACAACAATTAATCACTAACTTAGTACAACATGTAAGTGCCATCATGTTCTTTATGCCATATAAACATCAGTTTTCACTTTGTACAGTAGAATGGATTGGAGTGGAAAGCACTGATCCAATGCAGGACTTAATTATAAGGATATCAGTGTTCCAGTGAAGAAGGTTGAAGTTTCAACCTTGGTAAGTCCACTGCAACAAGGTCGAGATCTTAACCAGGAAGGAGTGGGATCCTGAGACTTAAAACGGAGATGCCTGGGCTGACATGTCAAAACACTGTGAATTGGACCGGGAATTTAGCTCAGGGGCTCGGTGGACTGCCTTGCAAGCGCAAGGCCCTGAGTTCAATCCCTGGTACAAGCAAACAAACAACAACAGAAACACTGTGAATCCTCACATTCCCCCAGTCCCTCTGGACTGGCATAATTGATACACTCCTTGTTTTGAAGGCTGACATTCCCCCTAGCACAGGGACAATGTGGAGGCCAGTGTGTTCTAAGATCCCATGCACCTCGGTGAAGATCTGCATTCACTTGTCTTGGGGACCAAGTTGACAGCTATGATATAATTCCAAAGTACTTGCTAAAGGAAGTTATGGACCTGGTAATGGAAGAAAGAGGCCAAAGATATCAAAGAGCTGCAGAACATAATTTATAATATGCAGGGGCCAAAAACTACAGTTAATGTAGAAGGAGAGGGAGTGATGGAGGAATGTGGGGGAGGAGATTTTTTAAGGGTGCTGGACCAAAGGAAAGGGGGACAAAAAGCTGAGCTGTAGCCTACTGAAGCCCTTTCCTATGATTCAGGATTCAACCCTCTGAAGGATGGTATTAGTGCTTTTGCTTTCTAGGATGACCCTTGAAAACCAGGATATCATTGTTCCATGACTAATGGTAGAGGATGCAAAATAAAACTTACAGAGATTGGCACATTAGGATGAATAATACGTAAACCTGGAAAATTACTCAGACTTTAGGAAATGACTATAAGGATTCCCCTCTGTTAAAACTGAAAGGAATCTGCTAGTGAGAGGGACTTCAGCATCTTTGAGACAGTTATTCATAGGCCATTTTTCCTAACACAAAAGACAATTGTAGCCCTAGGCTTCCACACAGCCCTGGAGTAAATAAGATCTCCAAGCAATGGCACCAAAGTAAGGGTAAAATCCTGAGAATCCAAGTCAGGGAGGCAGCTAGGAGAGGCTGGCATGGGAGACCAACAGAAGTGGTGAGTAGAACACAGTGTTCTCAGAGTGAAAATAAATGAACAGCCAATATAAGTATTACTCAGACTATGAGAAGAGGAGAGTCCAATGTCACCATGAAGCTGAGGGCAGCAATCCTTTGAAGCGGCAGCCATGTGCAAACCCTGAAAAGAGCTCACACCTGAAACCAGTTCTGCCAGGATGTTGGTCTCAGAGCTCAAGCATCCAGAGCAGGCAGAAAATGAGTTTCTGTTGCTTGAGCCATCTGTGAAATTTTGTGATAGCAAACCAAGCAGAACACTATAACAGCCAAGAAAATAAAACCATATTGTGTGCTAGAGGAAGTGATAGTCACTGTTATCAGAATAAATACATAAAGATTCAGGGATGGTGGCCCCACTGTAGCCTATTTAATTTCAGCTGGCTGACAAGAGAGACTTCGAAGTTCCACGTTAAGCAGTGAGCCTTGCTGAGCGTGCTTTATGCAAGAGCAGTACCTTTGCTAAAGTAAATTAACATAGTGTCAAGTACAGAATATGTGGCCACCAATTCAGTGAAAACATTTTTTTCCAATTCTGTTACAGTTCATACCTACGTGTTCCCCCAAAGCCTCATGGCCTCAGAGATGGGGCTTTTGGGAGATGATTTGATCATGTGGTACTCATGGTGTGTGGGGATGTGGCTGGAAGGTCTCTCTCCTCCTCCTCCCTCTATCCCTCTCTGCTTCCTGCTGCCCTGCCATGAGCTGTTTCTCCTCTGCCAGGTCCCTTTGCCTTGGACCGAGCCCACTATGGACTAAACCCTCTTCAGATTGTAAGCCAAGATAAAGCTCTCCTGGTTAGTTGTGGGTGCCAGGTACTGTGTCCAAGCAATAAGAAAGTAACTCTGACAGATTCCTCTCAGGCATACTGAACAGAAATATTTTGCATTCATGTGAGATAAATGACTCTGAGCATTTAATGACTTGTCCGGGTCTGTGTTAGCTTTCTCTTACTTTGCCATTGCTATCCCAAGGGGACCGCCACTGTCTTCCCATTCCTCAACATTGATAGAGCATTGTCCCTTATACCAATGACATTGTGTAAGCAGAATAAGGTGACCAAGAAGTAGCAAGTATATCAGGAAGGCCTGGTAAGACACATGTGTTCTAAAAGACAGGTAAAAAGGAATCTTGAGAAATTCAGGGCCTGGCCACATCAGTGAAATTTCTAAGAGTCCAATAGTCAAGAGCATCCAGGGCCTCTATCTAAAATAAGTGACACACTATTGCCCCTTGCATGTAATCACTAAAAGGGAACTGTACACCTTGTAAGTTTCTTCAGAGACATCACATTCTGTGATGTGACACCCAAGGGCTGCTGGGACAGGACAGGGATCTTTTTAGGGAACATGACCTCTGCTATGTGGGTGATGTGGCTAGATAAGACTGGCAGTGCTAAAGCAAGGTGTCTGGACCTCAGCACTATTGGCACATGGGATGGGTGATTCCATGCTGCAGAGTGTGTGGCTGTCCTGTGCACTGTTGAATGTCCATGACGTGGCACTAGATGCCTGTATAACTCCCTTTCCACTGTGCAAACAGAAGTGTCTCCAGAAGGGACAGATTGACTATGGGGCAGCAAGTCCCTGGCAGCTGAAAAACCCCCAAGTTAGCATTCTCTACAGTGATACTGCGTGCTCTGAGAGTTCAGGGAAACCCCTCACAGGAGGTGACTCAGACCCACAAAGAACAAAGTCTTGGCACCTAAGTGACAAGCTCACTGTTAAGCAAGTGTCTCATACTGCTGATTCTTGGCAGCAATGGAGCACCTGAGCTTGGGACATCGAGTGGAGATGCAGTGTCATGTAATGGGTTCCATAAAACCCAACAAGTCACAGGGCCAAGTGGCTTCACAGGAATCCACTGCTCTGTGGGAATCTCACACCTGGGATTCGGCCTTTGTGTGTCCAGAAGGCACAAGGAGGCCACATAGCCAACGTCCTGGGCATCAGTGCCCCTCCCCTAGCTGACTGTTAGCAGCAGGTGATAGAAGAGGAAAAAGGCCAGGCTAAGTTCACAAGTAGCTGGCTTGCTCTTAGGAGCAAACCACAAACATAGTGCTGCTGCCTCATTTCGGTCCTTGTAGCAGGACCTGGAATACAGCCTGGGGAAGTCCAGGCAAAGGGGGAGCCCTTCAACTGCACCCGACTGTCTTCTCTGCGTGGAAAGAGAACCAGCCCTGGGCGAGAATGGGACTTAGGACACACAGGTAACTGCTAATGGACTGTCTGGGTGCGCTGGCTGGGTCAGAGATGAACACATCTGTGGAAGTTGTACCACCTTAACACCCAGTCATGAGTGCCCACCAGGAATGAGGCTCCGAGGAGCAACAGGCAGCTGATACCACTTCTGCCTTTGTCACAAGATGCCCAGGGCCTTGGGCTGAGGGATGAGGAGGTTGCGGCACTGATACGGGCTGTGCCTGAACCCACAGCAAGAGGCGGACAGCGCTTACAGCAAGTGATGGGGCGGGACTGCAGGCAGACTCCAGAAGGGGCAGCCACTCACCTGAATTGGACTCAGCACATGTCCTGTGGCTTTACTCTCTTGTCCTTTCTGGCTCTTTTGTGTGAAGAGACCAGAAGGCAAGGAAAGCAATCACCAACCAGGAAGGAGCAAGGGATCCTGATCACCGACGTGGGTACAACTACTGCTTTGTGAGAGAGGTGCTTAGACATTAGCAGGCCTGAGTGACAAAGGGATAGGTCCAAAATTGCAAGCCTCGCCGGTTAATTAAAGAAAGACATCCATGTGTATGTAAGTCACTCATGATCATGTGAACCTACACCACAGACAGTGAAATCCTCAGGTCACTCTGTGCCCAGTCCTGGGTCCTGGCCACCTGCTCCTCTGGCTCCAGAGCAAGGTGCTCAGCTCGCCTGGCTGCCCTGGTCTATATCCCTTGTGGTCAGGAAATGAGAGGTCTTTTAAGGGCCCTCCCTTCTCTGGGGGAGCCTGGTTTCAACGAAGAACTTCGCTTTTGTGACTTTTGTACACGATGTAAGCCCTGGGGAGCACTGACATCTAAAAGGGGCAGGAAGGCACTTGGATGTCCAAGAACCTAGGACCAAGCAAGTGAGGGGCCGGTTCCTTGCTGCATCAGGGCCTGGTGTCTGGGTAAGGAAACCTGAGCTGCTTTTGAACTTCCCCTTCCACTTTATTCTGGACCAGCAGGGCCAGCAGCCCCAGGCTGAACAGCATGTGGGAAGTGGGTCTAAGTACTCAGCGCCAGAGCCTTCCTCACGTCTTGACGAATGGTCCCAGTTGTAAAGGAGAAAACTCTCCTTCCCGGGGGTCACCCTTCCGTCCTGGCAGGACTCGGAGCAGAACTAGAAGCGCTTCCACTTGAGGGAGACCCGGCTTCGGTGGCTAGAGGGAGAGGGAAACAGGAGCTGCTACCCAGAGCCAGCGTCACCAGGCGTCTTCCTTCAGGTTTCTCCTGGGAAAAAGAGTAATGGATCCTGCCCGAGCTCACATGGCTACTACACAAAGGCTCCTGCACTCTGCCTGCAGGGCAAGGAAAGCCCAGGGCACTGCCCAGATCCCCCGTGGTCAGTGAGGAGATTCCCCTGGCGGCCAGATCACAGCTCGGCCCTTGCTCAGAAACCGCCGTCATTCAGGAGGACCCGGCTCCTCCAAACTCCGACGAACTCCGAGCTCTCCCCAGGCAAACCCACAGGGTCGGTCCGGACTTCTGGCCTGGCTGCAGAGTAGACCAAAGGACTGCTGTGGTTCTCCCCAGGCCCTGGCCCAGGTCCCTGCTGCAGCCGCACTGCAGTCCAGCCTCTTCGTCTCTTCCTGGCTGTCTGTGCCTTCACTGGCTCCTGCTGCTCATTAGGGGCACGCTGTCTGCCTACACTCTCAGGAGTAATTTCTAGAGACCCTAATGCAGTACAATTACATCTCCAGAAAGGCCTTCCCTGGACAGGTTTCATAATATTCTAACCCTCAGTTGAGAATAGAGGTGAAAGCTCATACTCCCAATACTGTGGGAGGGTGAGGCAGGAGCACTGGGCAACTTAACAACTTAGCAAGACCCTGAGAATCTGTCACAAAAGAGGAGAGGGGGAAGGACAGGGGGAGGGATGGAGAGAGGGGCTGGGGACGTCGCTAAGGGCAAAACCCCTAGAGTCACTCCCCAGTTACACGCACACACACACACACACACACACACACACACACCCTCTCTCTCTCTAATCCCTCATTTTACCAGCACCATTATAGCTTTATCTCTATTCTCTAGTTATCTTGTCTTGGTACTTGTTGTTATGTATATGTCTATATACTGAACATACTCATTTTGCTTTTCTTTTGTATGAACTCCCTACTCCACACACACAAACCCTCCAGTTTAAGCTGTGTGAAGTCACATACCGCAATGTTCTGTTTACTGTTGAATCTGCCATGCCTAGGACACAAGAGATGAACTATTGGATAAGTAATTCTTTTTTATTTTTATTTTTAGTACCGGGGGACTGAACCAGGGAACTTATGCTTGCAAGGCAGGCAGTGGAACCACTGGGCTAAATCCCCGGCCCATAATGCTTGCAATTTTATAATTTTAATGTTTCATTCTTACAGTCATTTCGGCACAATAACTATGCACTTCCAGGGAGGAGTAAAGAGGTATATGGTACCATGGTGACCAGTGCACACTTAGTCCAACACTCAAGATTGCTTCGGTGTCCCATCAGCTTAGAGCTTGCACATGGGGGAAAAGAACTAGAGGACATGGTCAGGGGAAAGCGTGCGGACAACAGGCAGCAGGTGCCTTTCAGAAATCTGAGAAGTAAAGATGCAGGCCCTCAGGTGGTGGCAGGCACTCCCACAGAGCGGAAGCTTTCCTGAAGAATGGGCACGATTAGGAAAGTCACCTGTGGAGACATAGGACCCTCTTAGTGAAGAAAGAAAGACATAGGCACCTCCCTGGAAAGACAATGAGTTATGCAAAGCGCTGGAGCTGTATTTTGGGATTCTGGTAGTGCTAACCAAACTGCTAACCCGTGGGACCAGGAGTGAGGTACAGGACAGCACTAATCAATGGTACCTGCTTGTTTTCTCAGCAAGAAAAAAGTAATGATGAATGTGGAGTTGAGGGGATCCAGGCTGGCACACGGTGTGTTAATTTAGACCACAGCATGGTGTTGGCCCTGTGCACTGATCTCTGACCGCCTGAACACCCTGGCTCGGAGCAGCATGCATTGCCCTTTCCCTCGGGAGTGAAGAGTGCCCTCAGGAAGCTGGCAGGCCCCAGCTCGAGCTCCCAGAACTGCACATGTGGGTACCCTTAGCGAAGGTGGATGCTCTTCGGCCTGTGTAGGGGACCTTTCGAGAAGAAAGGTCATTGCTAAGGCAGGCAGGACCCAAACCTCCCAGGACGCGGTGCCTGAAATCAACAGCTCTTCCAGAACATGGAAACCGGAGAAAGGGCAGCATCGATGCCAGCCCACCCTGGTGATTCCCAGCAGCATCAGAGCCACAAAAGCCGCTCCTGGGGCCAGCCACAAGAACCCTCTCCATGGAAGTCCAGCTGATGGCCATGGATTCATGTGGATAAGAGACCTCCCTGAAAGCACAGGTTGGAGCCTGCTGATTCAAAGCAGGGCAGCTCGGGTTGTGTTGAGTTGGAAACACACAATAGTGACTACTCGAGCTTTCCATGACCTATTGTCCCCTCTGAAGATCCCACAGGCCTCCCCCAAAATAGCAAAAGCTATGATGCCCACTCCCCAGGTTTCTGTGAATTAGTCAGAGAAGCTTTTCTCTCTGTGTTCAGCTCCTCAGTCTCCAGTCAGCTGTGTTCCCAACAGCACCACTTGGGCCAATACTGTGTTTTCAGTCAAGCAGAAAACCAGGAATCATCTTCAATGATTCCTCTCAAAGGGCACTGTGCTCCAATACAGTTTTACTTGTATTTTGTGTGTATATGAATGGGCTTGTGCACACACGTGTGTGTGTGTGTGTGTGCGTGTGTGTACAGAACAATCTCTTTCATTGACCACCATGTACAACACCAATACCATGGCATTTTGGACACCTTTATGAAGTTTCACATGTTTAAGATCACACCTCTCTCTGTTCCTCCCATCTAACTTAATTTCCTTCCTCTAACAGCATCCTGTAGGCTGTCGCGCCATGCAGGAGGCTTTATCCACTGAAGGAAAGCATGGTGCTACTGTTCTTAACAGGGAAAAGGTGTGAGAATGGCGGACTAAATGGCAGCATTGCACTGGGCGTGGTGGCACACACCTGTAATTCCTGCACTTGGGAGGCTGAGGCAGTAGTGTTGCTGTGCTTTCAAGGCCACCAGGGCTGCACAGTGAGTTCAAGGCCAGGATGAACTACATAGTGAAACCCTCTCTCTCTCTCTCTCTCTCTCTCTCTCAAAATTGGCAGCATTGTACACACCAACACCGAGGCTAACTCTGAACCTTTCCATGATTGTTTCATGTAACCACCTAAAATTGTCCACATGCTGAGAAGGGTCAGGTGTGACACGTATGGAAGACAAGGAAGGAAATGGCTCCAGGTCTCTACCAAGTTGTCAGCAAGAAATGATTTCTTAAGGTTTCCTTTGTCAGGTACTATATTGAATTCGGTGGCTCTTCAAGCAGGTCGGACGCTGCACCCGCCAGTAGGTCTACACGTTAGACTTTCCTCATGTCTCCAGCCTCAGAAATCTGCAGCCCTAAGTGGAGCAATAGGAGCTAAGGGCTATGTTAATGAACAGAGTCATTAGAGGGGCTGTGTCTCAGGGCCCAGGAGAGAAGCCTCCTCCTCCCCTGCTCTCCAGTCTCCCACCCTGTAACACAAACGCACCTGGAAATTCCATGCCAGGAAGACTTCAGTCACTCACAGCAAATAGTGTCCTGGTCTCAGAGGAGACCAGGGAAGACTCTCGGTTTGCACAGACCCATGGGAGCCTGTCGTCTTTGCACAGTGAAGACATTATCTACCTTGCCTTTGAGAGAGTCAGTCAGTCTTAGTTGGTAGTTGAGTTAGGAAGCCTTACTAAGGCCACACCCTCCCAAAGCCTGGGTGGGTCCCTAGCTAAAATATTCTGGGTATATTTATCCTTGAAAGCAAATTACAAAATGTACCCTGTTGTTCTTTGCTTCTATGGAACAAGCAAGAATTCTGAGTACTCAGGGTAAGGTGTATATTGAATTTCTACACAAAAGGTGGTTTACTATCACCTTCGGGGTGGGGTGGGCTCTGCCTCCAAGGGTGAGCAAGCCAGTGTAAAGCTCATTCCTTGTGCCAGGACCTTTGCATTATAATAGCAATGCTACATGATTTGCACAGATCTTTGCATATGTGGCTTTCCAATTTTTTATACCATTTTAATATGGCTTTGGAGAGATAAAATCCAGGGTGCTTTGACTAGGTTTATGTATCTTCAGCCCAATATTTTTACTGGGTAAGAATAAACAAAGCAGAAAAATATGTATTTAATCTGGCAGCCTACTTCCTTGTTGTAGAAGTATTCAGAAATCCCACCTGTTCAAACTTTACAGACGATCCTCATGAGTGACTCTGACAGGTCGATGGACTAACTACATGCTAGCATTCTCTGGGAGGCATAACCGCAAATCCCAAAATATACTACAAAGCTGTGCCTTCTGCCATGGACAAACAACTCTGTTTAAGAGAAAAATACAGGCCGATTGCCTTCCAAGTACTCTATGTTTCACAGAAATCAAAACCTCTGCCACAGTTTCTCAGCCCTGAATCCGGCAAGATTTTCAACACCGGATGGCTGGTCAGAAGGCTCAGAAAATAGTTATACAAACTGCTATTGCTATTATTTTTTTAGTAAGACCCAGACCAGGTATTGTTTCTGAGATATATATCAGTTCTCTCCTCTTGGTGCACCGGCGGGAGTCCCTCCACCTAGCAGATGTGGCTTAACGTTCCTAAAGAGTTAAAGCGCTGCCTAAATTGAACCCAAGTCAGTGTCTACACCCAGGACACCCTCAGTTAGTGCTGACGGACTGACTGTGTCACAAGCAGTAAAAGCTCAATTTCTAGTGATGGATCCTATGAGACTAAAATCAAAAATTTAAGAAAATTGTGCCTTGGATGCCATGTTTGTGGCAACAGAACACATATAAATAAGGAACTGTATGTGTTAATTTCCATTTCTTATATACAAAGGGTGTTTTCCAGTTTGCTGGAGTATTAAACATTTCCCAATAATTGTGGTATACTCAAAGCATAAGCTGACCATCAAATGTGAGTAAAATATGAAGGTGATTGTGACAGAAGAGGTTAGGGAGAACGAAGAGCCACATATCTCAGTTAGTAACAGTGGCTTTTAATCTCAGTAATAAGGATTGGCTATTAGTCTACTGTGAATTGGCCGTGGCTGACCATCCTTATGGTACAGATTTCTGTAGTTTTCTAGATTGTTTATGCCTCTCCTTAGGTCAGATAAGCATGCTTTTGAAGACGTGCCAGAGCAACCATGGAATTTGAAAGCCTAATGAATTTCCCTGTCAGTGCCCATCCAGCCTGTGCTTTTGCCCTCAGTCAGGTGACGTGGGAAAACGTCTCCTCATCAAAACAGAGTCCTCCAGGGTGAGACGGGCTCTGTGGGCCACTTCAGCACACTCTGCTCGAGACCTGCGTCCACACCGGAGCTGCTCTCTGCCCTGGAAGAGTGTGAGCAGACCCCCGACAGTTGTGCTGCCCCTCGCCACAAGATGGGAAGTGGAATGAGTTCCGAGAGCAAGGAGTCAGCCAAAAGGTCCAGAGAACTGGAGAAAAAGCTGCAGGAAGACGCTGAGCGTGATGCCAGGACGGTCAAGTTGCTGCTCCTAGGTAAAACTCTCCCCCTCGCCTCGCAAACCAGATTGCATCAACTCTGATGCTCTCTAACTTTGAGTGTTTCCACACTGGGGGTTTATTATGAGAATGTGTTTGGAGACTTAAGTAGCCTTTATGTGAACTTTATGTATATAGTATAGTTTTTTAGTGCTTATGACATGTTTTTGACAAGCAAGTGATGAATATTTATTAAGTGTCTTAATTTATGTCAATACATGATCAGCCATCATTAAAAATTTCATATACATTTATTATTTTACTGCACCTTAATCATTTCCCAAATGTTAGGTTTTTTTTTTTTTAGTACAGAAAGTCACCCTTTGGTTATAAATTACAAAGATGTATATTATTGTGTTTGAACAAAAATACGTTCAGTGGTTTGACATCAAAATTGATATGTTATTTACTTGTGCTGTTAAAATCAATTATTCTCAAGTTATTTACAGTGTAATTATAAAATAGTTTGCATCAATAGTATTTTTCAGACTTCTGAGTCCTGCCTGAGGCAGTGCTGTACACTTGGAAAACATTGCATTTAATTTTCTTTAGAACATTTACATAACCATGAAGTTTAGGGTTTATGTCTCTTCTGTTTTTTCATTCCCTCAAAGGACAACACAATGATTTACCACAGCCCTAAGCTCAATAAGTATTCAAGTAACTGAAAGTATGAAAATGGTTTATATGGCACAGATATTTCAAGAAACATTTAATGCAAAATGGTTGCTAAAAGATAAACACATTTTTGAAATAAAAATCTATGCAAAGAAGAATGTAAAATGTAAAATAATACCTTCCATTTAATCAGAGTCACATGCTCACCCGATGTGAGATATATACAAAGAAATTCATTTCAGAATTGTGTTATCTTTCACATGACAGATTTCCTCCGTTTTTAAGTGCCCCTTTACTGGCTCTAATTTTCTCCCAAGGGAACAAATTTCCTGGCAAGGGAGTTTTAGAGGGGAAAAAAAAAAACCCTCTGGGATTCCTAGCAGTTGCTCTTCAAAGGCAAAGAAATCTCCTCTCCCTCTGTGTACAAGTTCTGTGGTTTCCTGCAGCTGCCACACTGCGGCCCCCACCTAGAGGGTGACTTAGAACGACTTCAGCTCAGTGCTTAGGAAGTGGGGACACACTCAGAGTTCCCCAAAGTCCAGGCCAAGTGATATGGATGCAGGGGAAACAAACAAAAAAGTGGGAGAAAGAGCATGGCGTTCCCACATTCTGCATCCCTCTGACACTGGGGCAGTGGTGGTAATGGTGATGCTAGAACACGTTGGCATCCCTGTGTTTGTATAAAATTTCAAAACATCAGACGTGTGGTTTCAACATAACAATGATTACTTTTACATTTTTTCTTATTTTATAAAAATACCAATCAAATCAAAAGAAGCCCCAAAGGATGAATGGACGTATGAGTTAGTCAAAGGTGGATGCTGTGAAACAGGGAGAGCCCAGTGCCTCCCGAGGGGACCTGTGAGGGGCTGGTCGGTGGAGAGGAGTGGACAGCTAGAGGGACATACTGAGTATGGTGCAGGGAACCGGAAGGAACAGAATCCAGAGATTACGGATAAGCGCTTTAACCTTTAAGAATCACCTCTCAGACAGATTCCTTCTTTGTCTTATCTTTCAGAGCTTCAGTAAAATTATGAAACAGATACTTTCAAATATGTGTTTTTAGCAAAACAGTTGGCTTCTAGGAAACACTGAAGATGACATGGGCAGTGCTGGCACATCTGATAACTGTGCTCAGAACAATAATGCCACGGGCTTTGAAAAGAAAAGGCAAAACATTTAGCTAGTAAAGATACCCCAGAGAGAGAATATTTTAGTAAGAAAGAAGGCTACTCTTTAAATTTTTATTGACAAATGTTTGATTAAATTATGTTCCTATTCAAGAGAAATCCATGTTATTTAATTGTGGAATTGATATTCATCACGTTTCCATTTTAGCTGTCTCCTCCCTTTGCAGTCAACTGCAAATCTCCACTTGAATTTATTATTTCTCCAGGTTACTTTCCTTTGTATTTTTACAAGTTTTTCTTATATGAGCAGGACAGAGTCAGAGAACAATGGAAACTACAAGGAAAACATTAGCTTTCTCTCCCACATCTGCATCTAACACACATTTCTTCTCCACTTCTCAGTTATGATTTTGGAATTAGTTGTTGGCCAGGGATTCCCAGAATTGTCCTGGAAAGCTCACCAAGGGCATTTTCTTCCATTAGTTCTAAAATATTGTGTGCTTGAAATGTCTGTGTGCTTTCTTTGAAACATCACATTATTTCTTTCTAATAATATCATCTGAGTTCTTTTATTTTAAAATATTCCACCGATCTGATTTTAGAAATAATTCAGGTAAAGTGTAGAGATAAATATATCTAAATATGTTTAAATTTATTGCGGTTAATTAAAACTTTCAAAATTTTCCAGATATCCCCCCTTACTCTGCAAATGCATATGCAAGACATTTTTATGAGAGAGAATTATGATTTTAACACTAAATAAAATCTGTTATAAACAATTGGTAAAATAAAACTTATACAACAGAATAAGTTAAATAATAGAAACCACATAGCAGAGTGAGAAGAATTTAATTCTATTAGAACAAAATTTTTAAGTCACTTAATGTAAAATGGGTTTATTGGTCAATAAAATCATTAAGTGTTAGGAGCCTTTTATTTCTCAGAGTGAACTTGGGCTGGCCACATAACCTCAGAGAAATGGTTTTGTAAACCTCCAGACCAATGCGGTTTAGTGTTTGCATAACAGATCCGCAAACTAAACTAAATTAAATATCAATAAATGCATACATTTTTCCTATTCCTTTGTATATAACTTTAAAAAGGGGAACATAGACTCAAGTTAAATCAAAGTTATTTTCATTTCGTATGTCTTAAGTTGGCCCTGCTTTTCATTTTTAAAAAGTATTTCTATATATGAATGGGAAAGAGACTGAAATTTATCAAGTGTAAAATATTCTATTTTGAAATGTTATTACGTGAACATAGTCAAGGGATAGGGTCAGATACATAACAGATTCCCAGGGAGAAGTCACTAGAATAAACCAGTAAGCCTCTTTGTGATCAACAAGGGTAGAAGAAGGATCTTGTGAACAAACTGTAAGATGGATTCCCAAGAACGTGTCCAGTTTTCTTTTACTTATCCAAATGAGAATCATTGTTTCCTTCAACTAACATAATGTATTTTTCTTTAACATATTATTAAATGATTTAATTTGTGCTTCTAAAGATATCAAATCTTGAAGATGCTTCACCATTCTTAATACAGTCAGATGTTTAAAAGTATTTATCAGTAAACTCGACAGCAAACGTTCCGTGCAGAAGAGCCACTTGTGGGAGTCCGTATTCTGTCCAGGTGCAGGGGCTGCGGTCTGTTGTTGCAGCTGCAGAGGCAGAGATGCGCATTTGCAACACTGCATGGCTAAGGGCAGTGGGCGGCAGCCTCCAATAGGTTTCTAAAGTTCCCTTTTTTCTACAGGCAAAGCCACTTGGAGAAATGTTTTGCATAATGTTTGGTTGGATTTGTTTTTGCAGATTAACTTATTTCAGTTGATCACCACATTTTATTTGTTTTGTTTTTGCAGTGCTAGGGATCAAAGCCTGGACCTGGAATATCTGGGCTTCTGGGACCCCACACTGAGCCTGTCCCCACCCCTATCAGCACACAGACTCACAGTTTCTTCACTGAGCCTGTCTTATTTAGCCAAATAGTAAAGTGCTTGAAAAACCGTGTTGCTGAACATGAGTTTTGTTAAACACGGTCTAACAGAACCTCTCTGGTAGGAACACGTTTGCATTCGCTTGTTTCCACTCAGGTCCTGAACTGCAGAATGTGCAAGCAGCTCTGTTTCTTTAGTACTGTTTACAACGGTGAGCGGTTAACAAACATGCACAGATATACTGTGCCTCCCCATGGTGTTAGAAAGAGAGACGCTTGGTGAAGCATCTGACTCTGTAAGACTCCATGATACATTTTATGTAATATAAAGCATGCCTCCATTTAAGATATTAGACTCAAGTTCAAAATCTGCCCTTTATTAAATTTTCCTCCACACACTAGTGCAACACATCTGTGCAAAAGTTGGTCCTAAAGAGGTGGGACTCAAGGCAAAACTGAGTTTGAGTTTCCATGAAGCTATGAAAATAACCATGCTATCTATTAGCTCCTAATGCAAATCAAGTAAAAGTCATGGTTTTAATTCCCATCTCAGTGTTTTATATTTCAGTAGAATAAACATACGGCTTAGAATTGTTCCTTCCTTGAGATATCTATAAATTTCTCTCCCTGACCAATATTTCAGATTTTATTCTTTCCGTCGCCTTGTTCCCAGTTCACTAAATTAGCTCCATTTCACACACTTCCCTTCAATCAGGGCCAGAAATTTCAGCTGTGTTCCTCCTAAAAGACGGACCTATCCCATTTCCTTAGTCTTCCACTTTAATTGACCTTCAAAGCCGTTGGCCCTGGACAACCCTTCAAAATCCCTCATTTACTGTCTTCTCATCCACACTTCCCAACTGATTTCGCTCCAGAGTAACATCTGTTCAGTCCTTAGGTCTGATCTAACGCTAGCCCCATTCCTTTATTCCCAGGTATTGCAGGATGGAAGAATGCACCACTGTCCATTTCCTGGCTGACAAATCTCATGTTTATAACTTTAACTGGGCCAATAGTTCCTAATTTTCTACTGAAAGACTCCATAAGTCGCGTTGCCCCCAGCATTTTTGTCTTGCATCTCCCCTGGGGTGACCCCTAATGTCTAAGAAAACTGTGATAGATGAGGATTTCTAAATGTCACTGCTCATTTATTATCTTCTATTTCAACTCGTGTTATGGTTGCTTTCAGCCTTTGTGCTATAAATTTATTGTCCTGCATATCTTAAGAGTTTTGCTCCATGAATTATGTTCACCTTTATCATCTTCAAAATTGTCTACCTACCGGTGCCTTCCTCTTGGTAACTATGAATGTTACTTTCCTCTAGCCTGAGTTTTTCTTTCTTTGATCTATGTCATCCTTGAATTCACTTTGTAGAGTTGCCATTCAAAATGCTTTTACACAGAAATACTTCTTTTTTTTATCTTCCCCATTTTCTTGAGTTCACTGCCATCTAAATTGTGTATTCTCTTCTTTACTGAAAATCATATCTCACACAGTCCCGATAACAGCCAGTTTGTGAGGTTCACACCTGGCTCGCTCGTCCTTCTTGGTCCCTTTAGCTCACAGTACTTTCTCACTTCATAGATCACCCCCTCTTTACTAGAGTTCGTTTCTTCTTTACATTTGTCACTGGAGCCCCTTGCCAAGATATGGCCTGTGCCTTTCTGGTTTATCATGGGTACACAATGATAAGTACACTGCAGGGGTCTTAACTGATATAACTATAAAATGTTTTCTTTTTCTGAATTTCTTCATTCATATTTGCACGAATCTGGGTCCTCTAACTGGTGTGATGGTTCTTTGAGGTCCTCAAAATTCTTTCCCATGTTTACCTTGCTGCTCATGCATGCCACAATTGTGTTCTGTTAGATTCTTTCCCAGTTCATCAAATGGTATGTTAGTCTTTTTCACCTCCATTTTTAGTGTCCCCTGTCCATGGTCCAAAAACCTGTATTGTCACAGGTTTATTTTTACCTCTAACACCGATGGAAAAGCTCTCATGGTTTTCTTGTGTTTTTCTTGGGACCTTATGAAAGTCCTATGAAACAGATACTATTTTCATTATATAGATAACAAGAAAATGGGAAATGAAGAAGGTACTTTGATTTCCTAAGGTAAAAAGTTAATTTACATGAGAGCACAGCCTTCTATTTTTATCTCTTTCAGTTTTAAATTACTACCTGCATGCTGCATTGTATGAAGCACAGGGAAAGGCACATGCATAAATTGGTCACAGATGCTAGAAGGTAGATCTGCATTTCACAGTGGAGCAGAGCTAGAAAGACCCAAGTGTCATCACACAAAGACTTCATTTTTCCTCTGAAGTCAACAGGAAATGAAATGCTAATGTTTGGATTTGTTTGTCAAACACTACTCTACTTACACTACAGGACAAAGATTTTACAAACAGGATTTTGGTGGAAAGGCTCATGAAGAAGTTGTTACTGTTATTCAAGTACATGATGTGATTCTGAATTAAGGCAAAAATTGCAAGTTTAGAAGTAAGTTTTGAGAAACATCAAGGGACACAAGCAATAGAATTGGTGGCTGCCTGTATGTGGATGGTGAGAGAAAGGAATGGGTTAGACGTAGCAATTGTTTAGTTCAGCATCATGGGGTCTGCAAGACGAATCTGAGATTAAAAGGAAGGGAAAAGGCATTTTCTAGGGCAGTCAAATTTGAGATATTTAGATTAATATGTTGACCTGGTGACCCAAAGGACAAAGCATATTCAGTAAGTCAGCCCGTAACCAGATAAATAGCGTGGGCAGAAATTTACAGTAAATAAACTTACTGACGAGCATTAGCATTGTTGATTACAGAGAGTGAGCAAGAATTGAGTGATTAATGGATTTCCTGTCCACCGAATGGATCAGACCCCGGGGGTGGGGGTGCTGGCTTCCTCCTCTTGCCCTTTATCTCTCCAATGCTCTCCCAGGGATTTAGGTGAAGGTGGATCAATTCTGGAACAATATCCCTAATTTATTCTTATTATTAAATTAAATTCAGCTGCAACGGTGCAATGAAAGAACAAAGTCAAAATTGTAAACAATCACAACCAGGACATGTGTTGTCTTTTGCCAAAAAAAAAAAAAGAAAAGTCCAATGTTTATTTTCTCCAACCTTTCTGGATAATTTAAAAATCCACAGAAGTGAGAAGGTAAACTATCATGACCTATATTGCAAAAAATATTTCTTTTAAAAGCAGCGCTGAGTGAGGGTAACCTAGAGTGCAGCCCTGTCCTGAAGGGAAACGTGGGCACTGTTTGTAAATACTTCATGTTCAGCACGATCTTCAATCCTGCCATTTCAGAAAATGTGGGCTGTCACATGGAGTGTGGATCAGACAATAAGAGGCCTAACTCTCATTTCCCATAGCGAAGGATTCGAGGTATGGAGACTGTTATACCACAAGATCTCTTAACAAAACGTGATCCTAGCTGGCCACAGCCGCATGTGCCTATAATCCCAGCTACTTGGGAGTTCTGAGGGATGAGGATCCCAAGTTCCAGACCAGTCTGGACATCACAGTTAGACACCATCATAAGAAAAATAAAATGATGTGTGTGCCTTCTTCAAATGAGAAAACCTTGAGAGCTCATTATGTATAACTGTCTGTTCTAGGTCATTTATATCTATAATCTAATTCCCCAAAACCCTATAGTATAGATATCAATAACCCAACCCTAAAAAGAGGAAACTGGCTTTCACAGAGATTAAATCTGATCAAGATGCTTAAATGAAGCCAGAAAAGAGTACACACCCATTTTTACTTAGCTCTAAACGCATGGCCTTGCCTGTTCCATTTTCTGACCTTGAATCCACATTATTCACAGAGCTGTCACACAGAAGACACAGAATTGTGAGCTTTCTCCACATCAAGGACAACTAATGAATAGAACAAAATCAAGTTGTTTCAAAAAAGTCTACTTTGTGCTAATAAATGGTCAATCCAAAGGAGGACAAGATGACAATGTAGTACTGATCAGTCCACAATGGGACAGGTTTCATGTTAATTTAAAATAAGCACACTCAAAATAGCTTATAAAAAAGTGCCAAAACCATTTGAATATTGGCATTATCAGTTCATGTCTAAAAAGAAAGCAATATGAAACCAGGCATGGTGAAGCTCGCCTGTCTTCCTAATGCTCAGAAAGCTGAAAAGGAGGATTTCCTGGAGCTGGAGGCCAGCCTGAGCTACTTAGTACGTTCAAGGCTGGCCTGAAGTACTTCCAAGACTAGTAAAAATAGCAATTAAAGAAAAGCAAAAAGAAAAAAGTAATTTGACATGGCATTAATACAGGAATTGAGGTAGGGGATGACTATCATAATCTTTACTGGACTCATTCATCTGGCACAGAAAGTATGCACTGAGCTGGTTGATTTCTAAGTTTCCTTTCTACTATGCAACAACATGATTTTTAGGATTACCTACCAAAGATCTTACAAGTCTAAGTGTTTGATGTTCTTCTGCCTGTTTTAACAAGTTGTACCAAATGAACAGCCACACCCCATGTTTAGTGGAAGCTCAGTTACAGGTTTCAAGATTGCTGAGCTTTATTATTGTTTTTGACATTTTCAAGTAAGAAATGTGGAACAATATCCCTAATTTATTCTTATTATTAATAAAATAATGTGTGACTATTGAAGTGTGAATCAAGTAAAGCTTTAAATATCTGGTTACATGAAATATTAGCTTCTTCCAAGAATCAAGTGCATATTTTGTTAAAAATCCCTTGGTGCCTCTTGACCTAAAAAATAACCACAACTTGGAAGGAAGAGCTTATTTTTGTATACCTCGGTGAATGTGGACATGTTGTTATGAGCTCTATATTTGGCTCTGTAACATGATCTAATCTTGCAAGAATGGAAAGGCAATTGTGAACTAAGACCCACATCGACATGTGAATAGAACTGCATAGTTCATTTCTGAAGTTAGTATGCAGTGGACCCTCTTCAGGAATTTCCTTGCTGATATGGTAGCTGACTATACTGGAGATTCAGGTCAAACACTGAACTTTATTTGGGAACAATGATGGTCTAGAAACCTTTAAAAAGGTGTCTGAGGGAAAGTATTAATTGTTAATCTGTACTTTCATTAAAATGTTCTGGTTAGTTTTTAGAAATGACTGATAATTCTGCTTCCTTTAGACACATCATGAATTATCTGCTAAGTTGCAAGAATTGGTATGGAATAATATATTCTCTAGGCTCAGAAATAACTGTGGACATTCCAGTTTCAGTGTTGCCAGCATAAGTACCAACTGGCTGTCCACATTCATGCATTTCACATCTGTGCACTCAATCAAAAGGACTGAAAATGCTCCAAGAAATTACATCTCTCCTGAAAGCGTAGGGGCTTTGTGCTTGTCCTTATTTCCCAAGCAATACCACATAACAATTATTTATACAACATTTGCAATGCATTTGGTACCCTGAGTACAGTGATTCAGAGATGTGTTAGAGCATGAGGGGCAATGGGCAGTGGTCAGAAGACCATTCTGAATGTCCATTAGCTTTCTGATGTGGTCTACAAATCACTTTGTCCCAAAATTTATGATAAATTTTGACTATCCTATCATAGAAATATAGCATGAATAAATAGATCTATTTGTGACTGTGTTTTTTAAAATCTGACCAACCAACAGGGTTTCTTTTATTTTTTTTCTCATTGAATTTATTGGTACATTTTAGGTATACAGTACAGTTTCATTCATCATTAGGATCTTGTACTTTTACATGACAGGTCGTTTTCCCTATACCCCTGCCTTCTCTTCACCCCTCCTCCTTTCCCTATTTACAAAAACTTTACTTCAATTTTTTCACTTAACAGACCCAGTATTCAGTCACTATGCTTGTTGCTTGTGTGTGTGTGTGTGTGTGTGTGTGGGTGTGTGCACGCACACATGTCTTGCACTGGGATTCAAATCCCACATGGTAGGCACACACATATTACTGACCACTGCCCTGCAACCAAATTCTAGATAGGAAACAAGGAGGTAGAACTTTTGCAAAAGGGAAGGGAAGGATAGAGGAGGAGGAAGGAAGAGGAAAGGAAAAGAATAGTAAAATAATTAAGATGTGTTACATACATGTACCAACTCCACACAATGAATGCAATCATATACCATAAACATGAACTAATTTTTAAAAAAGAACAATTCAAAAGAAAAAAATTTATCTTTCTCAAAGTAGATATTTCATTTTTAAAAAGATTTTCTGTATAATTTTCATTGTAGAAATCACATAAAATGAAGCGTTACTAAAGGATCCTTAACTGATACTCAGAAAGGAGACATCCTATTCTCAGAAAGGAGACATTCTGTTCTCAGTCTTGGATTTTCTCCACAGTGATTTTTCCCAGCTGATCAGACAAAGTGTAATGCTACACCTGCATGACCTGATACTGTCATGTCCAATGAGCCCGTGGAATTTCTTCCCATACCCTCTACCTTCCAATTTTCAAGTCTGTAAAAATAAATGCATATATTTGAGGCAGTGGTAGTCTACAAAACTGTCATCTGTTCAGGATGATGCTACATTTCTTTATACCACCTTCTGCTATTACTGTATAACTTTCATTTAACAGTGAACCACATCCCACAGCAAAATGGCACCTTGTCTGAAGCCAGAAAACCAGGACACCATGGGAAGATCATTTTCTTCCTTTACTTCCACAATATCTGGAGTCCACCAAATAACATAGTCAGCTGTATTCTCACAGTGGGCAAGGTGATATTCTGATTACTTTCTTCCTAAATGCTCTATTCATGGGCATAACTATCTCTATGAAAAGATATGGTTATACCCAGTCTATTGGTTTGTGTTTGATTATGTTAAGTAAATTCTATGAAGAATTCTCAGCAAATTACTGCAGTTGATTTTTACATTCAAAAACTTTGTTTATAAATATTTCTGCCTGTAGTAGGGACTACATTAGCATCAAATTATAAAAGGAAGAATCCTGGGGACTTAACAAAGAAAGACTCTGAGTATCATCACCAGGCAGTGGGACATTATTGCCCTTAGCTTCACCACTGTGATTACTCAAGATTATACAAGGCAGGCAGCTGTTCCAGACAACTGCAGAGATTGGATACATTTAAGTAGATCAGAGCCAACAATAAGTGCTGTGAAACAGAATTAAATTTTGGTGTAGCCACATTAGTTCAACAAGGCTTAGGAGAATGTAAATCATATGGAAATATTTCAGTGAGAAAAATGGCATATGGTACAAAGGAAAGAATCTTATTTTTGAAGTTTGGGTTTAAAGAATTCAATGGTTTCATTGAAATTCTGCCGAGGTAGGCACAAATTCAAGTGTTTGAGATGCATCAGTGATCCAGACAGAGATACCTGTTCTTGTGGAATTTATTTTACCACGAAGGAAAACAAAGAGGAAAACTAAAAATGATATATGAAAAATGTACAGCAGGTGGAGGAAGATAGATAAATGTTAGGGAAAAAAAGGTAGAGTAGGGAAAGAAAGAGTGGTGGAGAATAGAAATAAATGTGTAAATAGGGTCTGCAGGGCTCTCCAACTCCCTACATATTAATGTAATTTGAGCAAATCCATGAGGTTTGGGGTTGTCAGAAGTCGTGTCATTTTTGGTTACATAAAAACCGTGCTAGTTTTGGTTACAAAAAAGACAACTGACTGCCACGCTGGTGAAAGACATGTCTGGATTTATGAGAATTCCAAATACACCCTAACTGTGCAACTTTGAAACCAGAATTAACTGACACATCCAGACTCTGAGGATATCCTCAGGCCCAATTTCTGGAACTGACCATTGTATATCTTCTGTCTCTGCCAGAGACACAGAAATTCGTATCACAGGACTGAATAATCTCTTCACTGGGGCTTAAAACCATGCTCTGGTGCCTGTGGCTCAATATATTTTTGCTGACAAATGTAAACTGTAGCCTAAGACACATTTAGAAAAATACGAATTTGCAGCAAGTATAAAATACTGAGTTTTCCTCAGCAAACTTTGTCTATCATGCTTTTATTTAAAAGTTTTTGGACCTAATTTAAGACAACTCATTTCTCATGAATTGCTGCATTTCTCTTATCGATGAAACCAGAACTTTCAATTTCTCAGTTGCCTGAATTGACTCCACTCTCCTACTCCAACTTGTCTAGGATTTGCGGATAGGTGTCTTAGTCCATTTTCTGTTGCTAACACCCCAGTGTCAGGATTGGGTAAGTTATAAAGAAAAACAGTTTATTTCAGCTGACTGGAAGGACAAGGGGACGGATCTATGACACCCGAGCGAGGAGCAAGATATCATAATGATGCAATGTAATCAGTTATTTTATTATTTGTTAATTGCATAAAGGGATTAAACCATTCATAAAGGAAGAGCCTTTACCAATTCTTTAAAAGTTTCATCTGGTTCTCTTGATATCTGCCCATGGGGATTACATTTCAACAAGTTTTAGAGAGGACAAACTGCTTGTGAACCATTGTAAATAAAAGCTTTCATCAAATTCTTTCATTGTCATTCTCCAGAGTCAGAGTTACTTTCAGGGTCTTTTCATATGCATATCTATTACAGAAAACATCCTTAAATTCATTTTCTGTGCCCTACAGAACTTATTCTATTAGATACCTACCCTGCACTATCTCTCTCTCTCTCTCTCTCTCTCTCTCTCTCTCTCTCTAACATATATTATCTTCTATGAAATGGCTCGACCCTTTTTCTTAAATTTGATAGCTCAGTTTGTCAAAATTTTTTACTTTTGTTCATTTATATGAGTCTTATTTAATTTTTTTGCCTTGTTAAAGATTGTGAAGATTTTTCATGTATGAACTTCTCTAAAACTTCTATAATTTCAGATTTCATATCTAAGTTTATGAATAACATCAAATTAAATTTACCTACATTGTGATATGGAGTCAACATACTTTTATGGAGTTCACTCTCTAAATGTATTTGTAGAGTATCTACAAAAGCTACTACACTGCAAAGTTTCTAGGTCCTTGGATTTTCAGATATCATTACTTTATGTTTTACACTATAGTTTTCAAACAATTCCGTGCTTACTATGTTGTGAGAATCCTCTAATGTTCCTATGAACTAAGTACTCTCAGTTTGTAGAAGAGGAAATCAAGAGGTCAAAGCACTTACTAAAGATATTGTACACACACACACACATACACACACACACACACACACACCACAAAGGGAAGGAAACACATCACAAGCCTGGGTTGTAACATTCTATTTTTGAGCTTCTAAGCTTTCATTTCCCAGAGAGATGCTACCTGGGGCCAAATAGGAGGCAAGAAACTTTCTCAAAAGACTCTGAGCCACAGCCTGAATTAACCCTCATTTTTCAATAAAAGATTCATGATTTTTCTCTTTAAAATCATGTGCGTTAAGTATTTGTCTGCATGATGATTGCAAAGTTAACTTAATACTGAAATCAAGCTTTATATTGTATATCATCAGCTAAAGAAGATGTTCCAGATACATGCTAAGGGTTTCTCTGCATGAGTCCTGCTGGCTGCTCCTCCTACCTCCCACCTTCTCCCACCCTGTCCCTCAGAGTGCAGGACATTCTTTGAGACATTCCCACACCCATCTCACCCCCAAACGCTCCCTGGGTTTACTTAGTGACATTAGCTACCTCTGCTCATTTAAACGGAAGAGATTTCACCTGTGTACCAAGGTGGACAGACTGCTGGAGAGATGGGCTCAGAATAGGCTTTGAACAGGTCTTGAAATAAAAGGATATCACTGAGATTTTCTTCTCTTGTCATTGATTCAAATAGGACATACAAGGAGAAGTAGAAGAAGTGACTGATCTAGAATCTACAATAACTGGGGTCTATTTCTTTGGGCTGTAAAGCCAGGAGTCAATTAGATGCTCAAATTATGCTTGAATGCAATCACATTTTTTAACAATATACACTCCTTACTGTAGAAGTTACATCAGGAGAGGTGTCTGGTAAAAATTTACACAGGAGAAAGTGATAAGTTTTAATATTTATACAAATTTGGTGAATCACTTGATAACACTCTCTTCTTTTTATTACAGGTGCAGGTGAATCTGGGAAAAGTACTATTGTTAAGCAAATGAAGTAGGTCCTGAACTATTTCAAATGTTTCAATGTGTTTGATGTCTGTCAATGTATTTGACCATTCTTAAAATAAATGCCTTTGGGAATGCAGATGGGTAGTATCTTGTAAATCACAGGTAGTGACACAATTACCACAGGTCAAGGCAAATAGTCCTTCTCTCCTGGATCAGAAAGCACAAGTCATTTATACATGCAAAAGCTCACAGAAGCATTTTGGAACATTTTAAAATGATTTGTCTTAATGTTCTGGAGATTCTGAAATCAGTCAAGAAGTTATCTCCAAGGTGTAAAGACAAGAAAACTTTGATTAAGATGACGCACTTAACGTTTTCAGCCACAACAGTACAACATATTTTAAATACCATCTTCAAAATGTTCTTGCCATGGCGTCATTTTTTTTTTTTCTCTAAAAGTAGCTCATCACAGGCTTCTGGTTATCTAATATACATGATTTTGAATCTTGTAATTTAGCAAGGATCTACATTATTTTTAGGGAAAAGATCAATTCTGCCATGTTTTCCCAGGTTTGCGTTATTACTAAGATCTTTACAGGGCCTTGCTGCCCTCCCTCCTTCCTGCTTCCCCGCATGACTTCTCTCTCTCCTCCTTTCTTCCTCGCCCATCTTTTTGGAGCACTTTCTGTGCAACGCAGCAGGCCGGCCAGGAGGCGGGGACACTGCGGGCCACGTTCTCAGCTTACTTTGCAAGGTTCATGGGAAAGAATCGGTACCAATCTACAGATTTAATAGGGGTAATAGAGCTAATAGAGCTTCTAATAGAATCTTGTAATTCTGCCAATAGAGCTTCTGTTAAGTGTGGGTATAAAAATACTATTTGAACCTCTTTGGCATTTTGCCTATATGAAAATGGACTGCACATTCAAAATTATCACTATCATGGATTTCAATGTACTTTTTGCATTTATTTTCCTACTGCTTTCTTTACAGTTAAATAACTAGACCTGAATTTCTGGCTAAGTAAATAAGGAACACAAACCTTCTATAAATTAAAAGATGACACGTCTCATAGATAAAATGGGGACAGATAGGAAGTGAACTGGTGGAACCTATGGGCGTCATTGTTAGTGAATCTTAAAGGACAGCCACAGCTGTAAGAAGAGGTGGAGGAAGAGGAGTCAGTTTGGGGCCTAGTTTTAAGCTAGCTGTTAAAGTATCTGGATCTTTCATGTGTCAGGAGTGACACCTCTCCATGCTAAAATTACCTAGTAGCAACATCACCAGCTTTTTCCGTGTTGTGATTTCACGTAAATTGCATATCACCCAGTGTCTGTGTCTCAGTTTCAAACTCCCTGTAACCTCATCCACGGCACAGTTTATCTTGCTCCTGTGTCTGGAAACAAGGCTCCTTCTCCCAGTTCACTGGTCCGAATCATTCTGGGTCCTCAGGTCCACCTGATGGGTCACCCCTCACTCCTTTCTGACATTCAGCTGTACCTTCCGACTTTTCTGTTTTGGGGTACCATACACTTAAATCCATCTCATCTGCTTTATCTTTCTATTTATCAGATAAATAATTCAGTTTAATGTCACTATTTACAAAATAAAAAATTAAATCTGACTTAAAACAAAAATTTTCAACTTTGTGAATTAGCAAACAATAATTCTAAAACAAACCAGTGAGGCTGAGGGGGTTAAGAAGTCAGTATTTCTCACCACAGTTTGTAAAAGTGCATATTAGAGTGAAGTGTTAGAATTTTTTTTTTTCAAAATAGGCAGTAAACTGAAAAATTTTCACTACTGATATTCTAAATATACTATTCTAAATATACTGCTGAAACATCTCAAGAATAATTAAAATATGGAAAAGTATGAGGATAGAATAATTTAAACACACGAAATATGAAAATTCACCTACAGAGAGGTAGAAGTTAATATAAGGATTCATCAGTTCCCGATGCCACAAAAGCAAACAAACACAATAGCAGAAAGGGACAAAAATATATTATACAATAAAGAGGTAAAAAGAGTCTCATGAGTGCACTGGACCCTTTGGCTCTCCGTAGGTGACTATTTTAAGTGCTTACTCCAAAGCCATCAGTGAGCCACTTGACCAAATGTGAGGAAGGAAGAGGGGCGCTGAGCCAAGGGAAGTGTCGGCTGCAGCCGTGAGGACCCGGGGACAAGTACACAGACCACACAGACGCAGGCCGGGCGACACTGAGGGTGATTACCTGCACGGGAGGAAAAGCCTTTGTGAGGGCTGGAAATAGAAAACGGGCACTCCTGTTTCCCAGTTGTTTTAAGGAAAGTAAAAGACACAGATGCCACTGAATGACTCCTCTTCCTCTCCAGGTCGTAAACACACCACCAAGCTTCAGACTTCTGCATGCACCTTTGCCCTAGGAATCTGGTAATTTTCCTTTGTGAAAGGAATGTACATTCTAAATAATATCCTCAAGATGTACCCACTTAAAAAAAGGTTTTAATCTAGAATAAATACTAAATCCTCTTCATATCTAGCATAAGTAACCTCCTCAGATAGAAAATATTATATTACAGATCAAAGATGATAAAAATACAAAAACATAACATTGTTCTGACTTCATACTGAAGCTCAGAGTTTTGCCTTTTTAATGAAGACATACTGTAACTGCATTCTGGTAATTTATTGTTGATGTGCTCTAGGGTTATTATCCACTGTTCAACTTGCAAAAGCTGTTGGTGTTTCCATTGTAGGATCATCCACAAGAACGGCTACAGTGAACAAGAATGCTTAGAGTTCAAGGCCGTGGTCTACAGCAACACTCTACAGTCCATCCTCGCCATTGTAAAAGCCATGGCCAGCCTCGGCATTGAGTATGTGAACCCCAGAAGCACCGTAAGTATAAAAGTGGCTACAGTCATGGCTCCTAGTGAGGGACCTGAGCCTCTACTGCAGGAACCATTGTTTGTATTTCTAATTGGCCTCAAAACTTTAGGGACATGAAATAATTATTCTGGAAGTATAAACTCTATTCATTTTAAGATTTCCTAGTTACCTATTTATCATTGTGCATTATAAACGTATTTGATTTTAACTGTTTTCTTAGGCATCAAACTTAATATTGAGTACTATGCTAGACTAAAAAATTTTGTTGCTTATGATTGCTAAGTCTGAAGGATTTCCTATACACCTGCTAGATTGCTACATTTCTTAGGGTATGAGCATTTCATGGAGATTTAAAAAGTTTTAATCACACCCCAATTATCACTCATGCTCATTGTCAATTATAAAGACGGTGGCAATAGAGAAAGTGCTCATTTTAGTCTTAATTTTTTAGAAAAGAATTCAAAAGTATGAGAATAAAATGCATGTATATTGAGTACACTCAACTAATCCCAGTTTTGTTTATAAGGTTATTTATCTAACTAATTTTATGTTTCTTTTTTATATTATGCCACCATTTCACATTGGTGAAAGTACACCCACTTAATTTAAAACATTTACTTGTGAACATATGTAACTATTTTAGTTAGCAAGTGAAATATATATTATTATCCAAGGGACAGTAGCTGACCTCACTCACAAGGAGAGTGACTGAGTCCAGTCCCAGGAGGACATCATTCCGCAGGCCCTCTAGCAGTTGCCTTCAAGGGATGCTGGTTGAACTGTTCCCAGTGTGATTTTTACACTTCTTGTTATAAGAATGGTAACAGTGGAAAGGAGCGATATAGTAAGGATAAAAGGAAAGCTGCATTGGAGCACACACTCACCACCATGGCTCCATTTTGTGAGTCAGTCATCTACATGGCCACAGGAAGTCATCAGGATGGAAAGGAAAACATGGCTTTCCTATGCTGTTGATTTTCTTTCTGTTTTTATTAGCGCATGTTTGCAGTATGTAGTGGTCACATTCATCCTGGGGAGCTGGTCCATGTACAGAACAAATCTCGATTCTTTGTTCATTTCCTTCCTCTTGACTCCCTTCCTCCTCTTTCTATCATTTTTTTTTTCTCCAGAAATCAAGGAAATGCTCTTAGGCGGAGGGCAAAACTGACAGCCAAGGCTCTCTCACCTCTTCTACTTCTAGCTTTCTGCACAGCGGGGCTCCAGTCAACCACCTGCTCCTCTGGTTCCAAGGCCCTTCTCACATGGAAAAGGGGAAGTTGGAGCCGCTGAACTCCATGGTCCTTCCTTCCTTCCTTTATCTCTCTGTGACTTAGTCATCATGTTCCGTCACAGCGCAGTTCTCTCTGACCTTGGATTTTCCAAGAACCTAGAATTTTAAACTCACCTTTCGGAGGCGACCTAGAATAACCCCCAGCCTTAGTTCAAGAGTGGGGTAATAAAACCCAAAGAGAAGTATTTGGTTTCCTTCTAGCAGCTAAAGTGTAGGGCAAATCCCATAGTGCTTCTCACTGTCCAACTATTTTAAAAAATGCTGTGAAGGACTGGAAATATTTGCCATTTTTTTTTCTTCTAGGAAAAAGTGGTTAATAATGTGGGGGAACTTTACAAACTCCTCAAAGGATGATTTAATGCTGTTCAAATTTGCTTATATGACATTGCATGTGTCAGGGTGAGGGAAGTTGGAAATCACAGCCTTGCCTGTTGGCACTCTTTAAAGATAGATATATGTGCTGTCTACAACCCCGCTTTGCCACTCAGCAATACTAGACCTCCCTAAAGACCTGGAATCTGCTGGTGAAGAGTCCTGAGGCTCTGACTGTAGATTCTACACACTGCTGCCATTGTACTGACTAAAAACCAAAATCAAGTACAATTATTCCAACTCCGTATTCGACATGCTGAGCCAGTCCGAAGCAATTGTCATGACTTGTCCTGTCCTTGAGTAGCATAGTCCTCTGGCACCATATAACCTACGTCTAGATTTTTCAGCTGCTGTCAGCTCAGAGTTTTATCATATTCTTGGATATCTGGCTTTACGACTGCGATACTACTTTATTAAACTCTTCATGCAACAGATTAACTAACAGATGAGTTGCTAACCATTGACTATGTCTATATAAATAAACACAAGTAAATCAGAATTCTAACCAAACTTTCAGAGTTCTGACTAGCTTTTGATTTATTTATACAGACTTATGTATTTGTAAACAGCCATCTGCTTATCATCATGTCATTACACAGATCACCATTCAAAGACCTTCCTGATAGGGGAAATGATAAGGGTGTATCAGGTACTAGTTTATACATTTAGGCCAGTTACTTAATTTCAATTTTAGTTCAATCAAAATGTCAGTGCTTTTCTCATTAAATTACAAAAAAATAATTCACTATACAAAATATTGCAGAATGTAACTTTCTAGTAAATACTAGCTATTTTTTCAACAATTATTTTGAATGTAACCAGTACAAATTTATGTACTGAATTCTACACATCTAACATTATTTGAAAAAAAAAAAACAAACAGTATTATTTATGCAGCAGACATTTGGCCCGATACTGAGATACACTGAGCATCCAGAAAGCCCTTGAAATTGAACTATTTTTTTTCCTCCAGACAGCAAAGTGTGACGTGGAACAGGTAATGCAAAGCATCTGCTAGTTTAAAAGTGTAGCCCTGCAGAGATGGAGACCAACAGAGTGTTCTTTGTAGGAAGAATGGAAGAACTAAGGAGAAAGAAAGCACTAAGTAGACAGGAAGAGGAACTAAGGAGCTGGGTTCCAGAAATATTGAGTGAGCGAGTCCTGTGAGACACTCACAGATGTAAGCAATGCTTGGGGCTCACAGAGGCTCTCCCGCTTGAGCCCCAGGTGTTGGTTTTCATGACGTCACCCCTGGCGTATGATTTATACTACGTGGATGGTTCAGAGTAAACAGTCAAGTGCCTAGGGTGAGAAGAGTAGTAAGGAGAACAAAGCCCAAGTAGTAGAGTTTTCTGTTTGTTTGGTACTGGAGATCTAACTCGGGACCTTGCGCCCTTGCGAGGCAGGAGGCAGAACCACTGAGCTAAATCCCTGGCCCAAGTAGTAGTGTTTTAAGAGAGGAAAAAATAAAACCTCCACCATTTTCTAAGTCACTTGAGAGGAGGAGAAAACTTCAGAGGAAAGGATGGAATATTTATGGGGCTATTAGAGGTATCTGGAATCCCAGAATGGCAGTGATGGGGTCCAAATGGAGTTTTACGCAAGTTAAAAAGTCTAGAGAGGTCCAGGAAGAAGAATAGTTAAAGGGATCCAGGATCCGCAGCAAGATGGAGCCACTGGGGCTTAGTGAGTAGTCAGAAGAGCTGGGCTCAGAGCCTGTGGAGTTTGAAGGAAATGCTTTCCGGAAGTGTCACTCAGGGGCAGGAAGGGGTTGAGTCTGTGGTGGACAGGATACAGCTAAAGGGGCCTGTTCATGTTTTGGTTTCGTGTTTGATAAACTGATTTCACAAAGCTGTGAAGAGGGAAAAGCTCAAGAAATAGGAAAAGGGGAATAATAAAGACATTTAGTAAATTTATTTTTTCATTTTTTCCTTCTCTTTCTGTCTTTTGTTGTTATTGTTGGTTGGTTTTTTTGAAACAGGGTCTTGCTGTGTCGTTCATAATGCCTTGAACTCATAGTGATTTTCTTGCCTTAGCCTCCTGAGTGCTGAGATTATGGGCATGCTAAACCACGCCCAGCTTCATTTAGTAAATTTCTGCTTCTCCTTTCTGAATATTATTATATTCTTGGATTCCCCAAGAAGTTCCGCGATTAAAGTTCCATGATGAAATGGGTTTGGGGGCAAGTATACTATAACAGGTTAGAAATTCACACTCACCATAGTACTCAGAGAAGGAAAATCTAATAGCAACAAAACCTTGGCCTTTTGAACCTAGAATTTCTCAAGAAATTAGTAGGCCGTGTCTCCCTTCCTTTGAATGTCTTCTGTGATCCTGGAAATCTGTCTCTAGGGTTCCCAATGAATTCTTCTAGGTCTTAAAGCTAAGGCCACGTTGGTGACTATTGTTGATGAGGAAGTCTCTGTGACCTGCATGTGCTTTCCATTTCTGCACAATCTCCTTCCAGAGCTGCAGCCCCTGAATGAACGGCAAAGCCCAGACCACTGCTGTCCCAGAGTTTTTCCAAAGAAGTCACAGGGTAACGAGAGTGTATCGCTGGGCCAAAACTCAGCACCTAGGGCACTCTGAAAAATTTGGCAGACTTTTTAGAGATTCCTTAACCTATCCCTGGAGATAATGATGAGTGTATTCACTGTTTTGATTCATTCATTATGAATCTTAAGAACATAGAAATGAACAGTCTCTACTTCCATGTGTTTGCAGCCCAATATGAAAGATACAGCATAAATGAAGAAGAAAATGCACGAAGTGGGGTAACTGTCACAAAGAATGATTTCTTTAAAAAAAGGGAAACAGATTAGAAAGAGGTTGGAGAAGAGAGCAGACATCGTGTCGGCCTTGGGAGGCCCCAGGGAGAGAGGTGTGCACAGCTCGCAGACCTGAGGAGGAGACAGGAGAACACAGGAGAAGGACAGAGAAAGCAGATGGCATCAACGCAGTTGGAGCCTGTGTGTCCTTAAAAGATCCAGATTTGATTCTGAGTTGGCTGGGAAATTAGTACTAAAGTCCTTAAATTATGGGAGTGAAATAGTCTGTAGTTTGCAGAGTGACTCTCCTGTGGAGGATGACTTTTCATGATAGCTGTTAATGTGAGTGTTGCAGATTTTACAAATTCAAATGGCCCGCCTCATTCAGAACATAAGTTAATTCTTTGCATTATATCAGCGCTTCCGTGAGCCTGTGAGACCATCAAAGACTGAAATGAACTAGGACCCATAAAATGTTATTTATGGTTTGAAAAGAAACAAAACTGGCAAATGCCTATCACCCCCTGTGCATGCAGTACTTTAAAAAAGGAAAAGGTCTAAGAAGACAAAACTCAAGCTGATGGGGCAGGTTTCCTTTAAGGAGAGAGGACTGCAGGGTGGCAGGAAGGTCCTGGTCCATGCAGATGGTACAGAAATTCCACCCCTTGGTCCCACAACACCAGGGGCTTCTGCTCTAAAGGGGACATTTTCAAAGACGAGGTGAGGCTGAGGCAGGCAGTGTTTTCCTTGTGGGGGTAAAAGTGCACGAGAGAGCAGCTGTTTTATTTATCATTTGTCATTAAAGACCTTGGAATCGTTGTCAGGGCCAAACGGGAGACTAGACGAGGAGGAGGGGGTGAAAATGTTATCTTGTGTTGATGCAAGAATGTGGCCACAACTTTTGCTCTTGGCTACTTCGCAATCAGCCCAGTGATCATCTGATAGATTTGATTACCTCTGTGGCCTGCATGTGCTTTCCATTTCTGCACAATCTCCTTCCAGAGCTGCAGCCCCTGAATAACGGCAAAGCCCAGACCACTGCTGTCCCAGAGTTTTTCCAAAGAAGTCACAGGGTAACGAGAGATCTCTGTGACCTGCATGTGCTTTCCATTTCTGCACAATCTCCTTCCAGAGCTGCAGCCCCTGAATGAACGGCAAAGCCCAGACCACTGCTGTCCCAGAGTTTTTCCAAAGAAGTCACAGGGTAACGAGAGAAAATTAAAAAAATTTAAAAATTCCTTGATTTTGAAGAACAAATAAATAAGGGATTTGTCTTAAAGGACGTCATTAACGGAAACAGATGCACGCTTAGCCTTTCATGCAAAGGACGAAGTTTTGATGAAATGGTGAAATGAACCTACAGTCAGTTAGTGTATCGCTGGGCCAAAACTCAGCACCTAGGGCACTCTGAAAAATTTGGCAGACTTTTTAGAGATTCCTTAACCTATCCCTGGAGATAATGATGAGTGTATTCACTGTTTTGATTCATTCATTATGAATCTTAAGAACATAGAAATGAACAGTCTCTACTTCCATGTGTTTGCAGCCCAATATGAAAGATACAGCATAAATGAAGAAGAAAATGCACGAAGTGGGGTAACTGTCACAAAGAATGATTTCTTTAAAAAAAGGGAAACAGATTAGAAAGAGGTTGGAGAAGAGAGCAGACATCGTGTCGGCCTTGGGAGGCCCCAGGGAGAGAGGTGTGCACAGCTCGGAGACCTGAGGAGGAGACAGGAGAACACAGGAGAAGGACAGAGAAAGCAGATGGCATCAACGCAGTTGGAGCCTGTGTGTCCTTAAAAGATCCAGATTTGATTCTGAGTTTGCTGTGAAATTAGTACTAAAGTCCTTAAATTATGGGAGTGAAATAGTCTGTAGTTTGCAGAGTGACTCTCATGTGGAGGATGAAGGCTGGGAAATTAGTACTAAAGTCCTTAAATTATGGGAGTGAAATAGTCTGTAGTTTGCAGAGTGACTCTCCTGTGGAGGATGACTTTTCATGATAGCTGTTAATGTGAGTGTTGCAGATTTTACAAATTCAAATGGCCCGCCTCATTCAGAATGTAAGTTAATTCTTTGCATTATATCAGCGCTTCCGTGAGCCTGTGAGACCATCAAAGACTGAAATAAACTAGGACCCATAAAATGTTATTTATGGTTTGAAAAGAAACAAAACTGGCAAATGCCTATCGCCCCCTGTGCATGCAATACTTTAAAAAAGGAAAAGGTCTAAGAAGACAAAACTCAAGCTGATGGGGCAGGTTTCCTTTAAGGAGAGAGGACTGCAGGGTGGCAGGGAGGTCCTGGTCCATGCAGATGATACAGAAATTCCACCCCTTGGTCCCACAACAACACCAGGGGCTTCTGCTCTAAAGGGGACATTTTCAAAGACGAGGTGAGGCTGAGGCAGGCAAAGGTCCTGGTCCATGCAGATGGTACAGAAATTCCACCCCTTGGTCCCACAACACCAGGGGCTTCTGCTCTAAAGGGGACATTTTCAAAGACGAGGTGAGGCTGAGGCAGGCAGTGTTTTCCTTGTGGGGGTAAAAGTGCATGAGAGAGCAGCTGTTTTATTTATGATTTGTCATTAAAGACTTTGGAATCGTTGTCAGGGCCAAACGGGAGACTAGACGAGGAGGAGGGGGTGGAAATGTTATCTTGTGTTGATGCAAGAACATGGCCACAACTTTTGCTCTTGGCTACTTCGCAATCAGCCCAGTGATCATCTGATAGATTTGATTTTAACAAAAACAAAGCCCCCCCCAAAATTAAAAAAATTTAAAAATTCCTTGATTTTGAAGAAGAAATAAATAAGGGATTTGTCTTAAAGGATGTCATTAACGGAAACAGATGCGCGCTTAGCCTTTCATGCAAAGGACGAAGTTTTGATGAAATGGTGAAATGAACCTACAGTCAGTTTAAGATAAAAAGTTGAGTTATGTCAGGAGAGCAACTGGTTCTTACCGAATATACTTTCTCTCATCGCAGCCTGACTACACAAAATACCCATAGGTTGACTCGTCTTCGGGTGCTTGTCTTACTCCCGGGTACATCGTGTTACAATCTGGAGGGCTGGGGATGCATGGGGTGTCATCGTGTCAGTGGCCACTGTAGTACTCACTGGCAGGGTCGTGGGGGACAGGAGCCTGGCGCCTGCCATCCAGAAACAGAGCCCAGGTGACCTGGTAACCTGACTGTTGCCAAGCCCAGGTAAACACCTAGAAACTCAAAGCCTTTGTCTTTGAAAACATGAAATGCTTTTGTCCTAGAAAGTTTTGATTTTCTAGTTTAAATAAATTGTAGGCTACTAGAAGATGTGCAAACCGAGTTTACTTAGTAAACTCTGTCTGGCATCTCCTTATAACCCACAAAGATTGTACAAACAGAGCTGATGCCATCCTTGCTTTTCTTTTGGTTTCCTAATCTCACCTCTGCCCTATTGATTCGCTCCAAAAGCAGCAGTCAATACCTACGGGGATGTTCAAAAACCTCGATAAGTGCAAATGTTTACCACTGCTTACTTACACAATTACAAAGTATGCTTGATGGCAGATAAAATCGTATATTAGTTTTTAATATAAATTTACTGCAGTGCATTTATTTCTCATTTTACTCTTATTCTTACTTGGCTCTTTCTAAATTAAAACTATATGCCCATATAGCAGCGCAATTCATAACAGCTAAATCTGAGAAGCAGCCTGCATAACCATCGAGAGATGAATGGATACAGGAAATGCAGCATTCGCACACAGTTCAGTACCACCGTGCCCTAAGAAAGATGCGCTCGAGTCCTTTGCGGGAAGGCAGATGCAGCTTGAGGCCGTACTCTCCAGTGAAATACATGGGACACACCAGCTTAACTATGATATGCTTCTCTTCTATGAGAAACTTAATGTACACAGAGCAAACTGATAGGTCAATACTAGGAAGCGGGGAGAGATGTCGTGACAAGAGGGGAGGGGAACCCAGGATGGAGGAATAAGGTGAGGAGGGACAGGAGATGAGAAAAGGGTTCCACCGTGTTTCCTACGGCGCCAGCGCCTCGCACGGAGCGCCGACACTGCGCACTGCGAACACAGACAAGATGAAAAGGAAGCAGCAGCTCAAGAGGTGAGGATGGGAGCAAGAGAGGGAGAGGGGTGAGAAGAGCAGGTGAAGGCGCATGATATACATGTCCCAAGTCCCCAAACGACTGCAAGCATTGTATAACACAAACGCATGCTGTCAAGTAAACAATATATAGCTATCATCTGAGGAAGACAAACTGCCAGGAGATTTTGTTATCCCTTGCCGCTAACATTCCACCTCTCTGAGGGTTAAATGGATGTGTACCCAAATGTTGTTCATTTTTCTGCCATCATACTAGGAAGTCAGGGATATAGGTTGAAGATATCCTAAGTTTTCCACATAACGTCACAGTTTTTGCGCAAAGGAGAACTTTAAGGAATTTGAGTTCTGTGATCTTAATGCGTTTTGAAAACCCAATCAGTGGAACTGTTAGCAAAAGGAATGACGAAATCAATCCCTTAAATTGTCCTGCCATTCCCAATGACACATCTTTGTCTTCCCATGGCACCGTCATGGTAGGAGGACCAGCAGCAGCTGTGGACCATGGCACATGCCCAGGAAGATGGGGTCATGACGCCTCAACTGGCTGAGGTGATCAAACGACTGTGGCAAGACCCAGGGATCCAGGCCTGCTTCGAAAGGGCCTCTGAATACCAGCTCAACGACTCCGCGGCCTAGTAAGTGACTCACTGCCGCGTGGCTGCGCGGAAACATGGGTAACTAAGTGCTGTAATGCTGCCTAGTGTGTGCTCATGAACGCAAATGGAGAAAGCAAATGGCCTTGGAAAAACAAACACTAACAACATGACATAAGCCAGACGCAAACATTTCTAAGTATTTAAAATAACCCATTGTAAAACCGTTTGCCTGGCAGGGGCACTTTTCCTCTCTCAATGAGAAAGAAGTATTATACACAAGGCTCGATATTAACACAGACTGGCAATGTGCACCCTGAGGTTTGGGGCTAAGTACTTCAGCTATATCCATGTTACTGGGTTATCTCTTAGAATAATTTCATGAGTGACGCATGCTTCAGCTCACTGGATTGATGACCAAGATGGACACTTCTGGAAGAAAATAATTGTTGATTTCCGCGACAGTTGTATGTGGTAGGATTGTTTGGGAGTCTGGAGAAAAATAGCCTAAGTCTCACAGCCAGTATCATTTAGTAAGCATTAGTAGCCAAAAGGGATGGCTAATAAGGAGGTATGACAATGCTTATAATGGCACTGTCAACATGGCTTAAAGTGTTTATTTCAGCAAGTCATTCTTAACCTATCACACTAGTATGTCCCGGCAAGCACATGTACCCATGAATGAAATCGTTATCTAAGTACTAAACATTGTATGTTTTCTTCCTTGTATATGAACGTATAAAAATTTCAAATAGAATCCTTTGATAAGCCCCCAACAGAATGCACTACCAGTACATAATTAAGCAAAGGAAATGAAAATAACAACAAAGGGTAACATAAAAGTGACGCATATAAAGGATCACTGGTAGACAGACCAATAAAGCTTGCAAGATCCTTGAGATGTTTCATCAAAGATAGAATGATTCTGGAAAGAAAGCAAACCATATTTGTCCCAGGGGGTAAAGCACTCTTCGGTGATCACTCATTTACTATTGTCTTGGACCCCGAATTGCAGCGGGCACCTTGCCGGCAGGGCACAGAGATAGATGGGCATTGTTCTGTGGTTTCATCAACTAGCTATCAGCTTTCTGGAGTGTCTCGGTGTCTGCTGCATTTCAGTAGAAGAAGGATCTCTTTCTCCCTAGGAAGGGTGCTAAAACTTTGCCCTGCTACACCCATCACTGGGAAGGCCTAACAGTGAGTTACAAGCTAATTAACTGAACATTCCCATCTTAGTTAAATTCTCCAGCAAAGGGGGAAAGGCAAGTATGGTGAGCTATAACTATCATTTAGCTTTGGATGTGTGATACTGGTTAATCATTATTAGTTTTCCCTTACAATACTGAAAGAAATAAACTTGCAAATGTGTTCACCACCTCGTTTGTTCTTTAACAGCCAGAATCCATCTGCAATTTGTATAGTTGAAATTGTCGAGTAATATGGCACTTTACTGTGCATTTTAAGTCACTCCTTTGCTTACATAAAATAAGTTTTTCTGCAGAATTACAGAACCATATTGAAATATTTATCTCCACCTCAAGAATCATACTAAAATATTTACCTGTACCTCAAGTTAAATACAATAAACATCAATTCACAATGATTTTGTGAATGTAGCTCATAGGGTGGTAGTTTTTGACCTTTCAGAAAAATTTGCACAGCTGGAAAATAACCAAAGAGCTGATTCCATCCCAGGCACTGTCTCAGAAATATTTTATAGATAAATCAAAAGAATAAAATATTAACATATTTTTCTGCTTAGAAGTGTCCTTAGGACAAGTTACATAAAAGCTTGCTGAGCAAAATTGTTGAATGGAACTTGTTTTCTTACAAAAATTAAGAGCAGGTTTTTTTTCTAAAACAAATCCTGCATTACATTCATATTGTAAACCTAAATAAAAAATTAGATTGGCACTATACTGGATGCACATTTCATATATATTATATAAAGTTCTCTATCGTTTGTATTTATTTATTTATTGGCTATTGGTGCAAGTGAGGTATCTGTTGCTTTCTCTAGTCTAGAGACTTTTCAAGTTGAGGCTAACAAAAAGTTGAATCTGTTGAGAGCAAAGGAAAGAAATGTTATGATTGGCAATGTAAGGAGGCCTGAGCTGCAGCAAGAAGATAGGCTGGCACAGGCGGCCAGGAAGGCTGAGTTAGGGCGGCAGGGTTTGTGGCTGCGGTCATCTCCTGTGCAGTTTAAATTCCACGTGCTCCAGGAACTAAGACAGACTTGCCAGGAAAAATACTGCTTTTATACAGTTGAAAAGAGAGTTGAGTATTTTTAAGTGAATTAAACCATGTATATTAAAAGTTTCTGGTCTAAGCTTTGGACTACAGCCTTGGACAACCAAATCTTTTATTTGTTTATTAAAATAAGCATTTTGAATGCGTATTTGTCAGTTTACTGAGGCCTCTTCTTTGCCTGAAATCATTTATGCACACAAATAAAAGTTCATCAAAACCTGTTTACCAAAGCTTTTACTTACCTGTCACTAAAATAAATTTAATTTCTATTTTGATAGGCGTATTTATTTTTTTTATTCAAGCATGAACTAATTGACCAGTTGTACACATATAGTGCATGCAGACTTAAGTCAATGAAAAACTTACAATGATTTGCTTCCTTGAAGAGAAAATACATTTTTTACATCTGCAAACTTTTGCCAATACTTTCTCTGATACATTTCTATCTCGATGTATCATTTTTAGAATATTTATTTAAATGAAACAATAGTGATACTTTTTTACATTTTCATGTTTCTAAGATGTGATTTATTGATTGATTGATTTATCCTCTTGACCAAAATCCCTCTGGGCCATTCTTAGTTTGTTTCTTGGTAAAAGGGAAAAAATCCTTGAGGAATAGGTTACCATCTCACTCTTGAATTTATTCTTTAATGATAAAATAACTTTTTAAGGCATTGTGTTTGATGGTAAGGCACAACAGCTCCTTAATTTAAATCCTGGAAAAATTTGAACTTTTGAGAATAACTGCTATTCTGCTGACTCTCTGAGTCTGTCTCAAAGGATCCTCACCAACCTTTTATTTTTCTTTAATCCATGGAAGCATGGGATGATGTAACGGGCAAATTTGTCAGAAAACATTAAATTGCTATTGTTATTTGTATTGAAAATTCCTTACAGAAATAGCCATACTGCTACGCTCCTAAATTTAGTGTCAACAGTCCAGAAGAGTGGCTTTCAAAGAAAATTCTTCAATAAAACACTTTGCTTTTGATTTATAGACATATTTGATTTCAAGGTTCTAAGAGCAGTTTCCTTCTATGGATCTAACAGACTTCTGTAGAAAACACAATTTAGACTTCATCCTGCTCCTCACCACCTCTAGATTCAATATGGATAAGAGCCTCAGTGCTCAACCTGACAAGACAGGCAATCCAGAATGGCTAAGACTCCACAGGAACAATGGTAGAAGGTAGGAGTGATACAGGGCCTTCATCTGGTGCCCAGAAGCTCCAGTCCGGGGGCCACCTGTGGGCCAGCTGGGGAGACAGGGCACTTCTCTTATGGTGACTCCAGGATGTCAGCATGGTCCTTAGTCCTAAATTAGGAGACTTCTGACAAAAAAAAAAAAAAAATCTTCAGATTTTGACTTTTAAGCCAATCACCGTCTTAAAATCTGAAGTGGCTAAGTTCAAAGTACAGAATTCTGAGCGTAGTGCAGTGACTACAAGCCTGGCAGGACGGTCAGCTATTTACCTGTACGTCTGTGCTGAACAGGTGGGACCTCCATTCTGGTCTCCATATGCATTCCAGGCCTCATGGAGACATTCCCTCTCCTGCTCCTGTGCCTGGCAGATATGCCTCCAGCACGCAGGCTGAGCGTGGTCCTGACTCCCTGGGCCGAGGCCCCAGAGCTTGGTCTGAGCATGCTCTGCCTACTGCCAAATCTCAGCTACCAAACACTCATCATTCTGACACCACAGTGTGAAAAGCACTGGTCTGGAGTTTACTATTTTTAGTGGACTCTAAACCAAAGGTTCACTTGTATTGGATTCTGGTGTCCTCTAAGGCCAAGTTGAACACCTGTATTCTTTGTGTTTTTATCAGCTACCTTAATGATTTAGACAGAATAGCCGCTCCCAGGTATGTGCCAAATGAGCAAGATGTTCTCCATTCTCGAGTGAAGACGACCGGGATCATTGAAACTCAGTTCTCCTTTAAGGACCTGCATTTCAGGTAGGAATGAGAGTGCACTTCCGGGTCTGGTCCAAAGTGTGTGTGGGACACGGCCGTTGCCCACTCCTGGCCTCCCCTGCCCTCATCCGGGACCCGCACCTCCCAGGCTGACCCGAGTCTGGCCTGTTTCTCTCTGGAGCAAGCCAGGGCTGGGTTTTCATTCCCTCATATTTAAAACTGACATTGGACTTTGGATTTTCTTTTTAAATCTATTTAAATGACACTTCGCAAATGCCAGGGAGCCTATTTCCTTGCCTTCTAGTCTCCTATTTGGGTGAAATATTTGTGTCAAATCTGTTTTAACTTTAAAAAAATGCAAATAATTAAAAGGAGAGTGATTTGAATATGCTGCTAGTCACTAGAACAACAAAGCACATTTTACAGGCATGTTTTGGGTATGAAAATCTCACTGTTTTGCTTGCTCTTGAATTCTCAAATTCTTCCCTGAAATCCTCCTGTGACTTAACTTTAAAAAAATGCAAATAATTAAAAGGAGAGTGATTTGAATATGATGCTGCTAGTCACTAGAACAACAAAGCACATTTTACAGGCATGTTTTGGATATGAAAATCTCACTGTTTTGCTTGCTCTTGAATTCTCAAATTCTTCCCTGAAATCCTCCTGTGAAATCACCCTATGAACAATGGAAACCCATACTGCAGTGTTAGAAATTTCCCATCGGCCTTTAATCTCTCTCTATGGTTTTTAGGCAAGGTGGAATATTAACCATTATTAATAAAGTCCACCCATATCCTTCAGGAGGGAAAAAATTGACAACACAATTAAAGAGGCCATTTATAGGTTCAGTAATGGAAACATTTTTAAAGGGTAGAAAAACGGAGAAAAGCCATATGAATTATTTATGACCATTTGCAAGAGGAGAGTAAGAGATTGGTAATGAGTACCCTAAAATTTGTTATAGTGGGATAAAAGCTTTAAAAACTTTAAAGGATGAAACCTGATCATGAGGTCTCCTATAGCTATTAAATAGATAGGGTGTTTTCAATAAATCTGGAAGAAATCTCTTCAAAAGTCACACTGAACTTCAGGCCCACACTTGGTTAATTTTCTGCTCTTGGAAGTGCACTGGCAGTGTGAGCCTGGTTTTGCCATCCCTTAGTTTCCCTTTGGAAACTCCTCTCTTTGGACTGCTAGTCTTTGACCCACTTTCTAAAGTTTCCTGTGGAAGCCACGATCGGATTGCTTCTCCCCTCTGCCCAGCCTGACCCTGCCATGCATGCTCGGTTTTCCACATACTCGGTTCTGTCTTACTTGTGTGCTGCACCTCCAAGTCCCGACTGCAGTTCTGAGGAGAACCGGGGGCGGGCCTTGCGGGCATTCTGTCCCAAGCTCAACCTACAACCCCAGGAAGGAGCGGCAGCACTTGGCGCTGGCCTCATCAGCGTGTGGTGCAGTCCTAGCAGGGAGTTAGGTAACGCGATGCGTTACACAAGCTACTGGAATTTTCTGGGTCCCAGATTATCTGACTCACAAAGCAGTTTACATAATTTAATTAATGTCACCTATGAGATTTCTAAAAGCCCTGGGCTCTCCCTCCAAAGCTGACCAAGTTAGAACTTCTCTGAAATGGCTGCTTTCGTAAATGACCTTGTTTTCTGTTCTTGAGCATCACAAGCTTCAGGGCCTTTGAAGTGGCTCCTCGATGTCCCTAAAACATTCTACCCTGGGCCTAGGCAGGGATGACCTCCTTCTCATCATGCAGACAGACGCCACTCATCATTCTGTCTGCCTGGCCTGCACATCTGTCCCTGTTGCTGGTTAACACTGAACACCAGCCTTCCTGGCAGCCTGGTGAGGGCAGGAGCTCCAAACTGGGCCAACTTATAGCCTTGACCATCTCTCTGGTGCACCAGGGCTGGTGTCAGAGCCCAGTGCTTTGTCAGGAAGGCAGAGCTGGGGGAAGGGCAAGGCATAGACTCACTGGCCAAGCCAGCATGAGCAGTAACATGATGCACACGTCTTATATTTATTTCTCCTTCTGCCTCAGCTTTCCTGAGCTCCAGGAGGCTGTGTTCCCAGTTGGCCTTGGAGTTGGTCACACTTGCCAGCTCGTTAGCACGCCCAGTCAGACCCACATAGTGGAAAGCACTCCATGTCACAGGCTGGACACCTCCAGTGGGCCCAGTGAGGCACTGCTGTGCTCCTAGGGGATGGGGAGCTCCGTGGGGCAGAATCCGCTGAGAGATTCGTCCAGGGTTTCAGGGAGGTGCTGTGGATCCCAAGGCACAGCTGCCCGCCCTGAGCACTGTGCTCTGCACTCTGTGCAGCATGGGCTGCAGGGTGAATGGGGAGCCAGTGCTGCCCTGTGGAGTCCGTCTTCTCCCTGTGATGTTACAGTGCCTTTCCGGGAGGGTGAGGAGGAGTGTGGTGACAGGGGAGATCCGTGTCAGTTATAAAAGGCCTTTTTCCTCCGAGAGCTATTTTAGATAATTTGGAAATATTTTGGTGCTTTTTTTCTTCCCCACAATGGAGGACTTGCTAGATGTATAGCTCAGGCTGGCCTTGAACTTACTATTTGCTGCAGCCTCCTGAATCCTGGGATTATAGGAATAGACCACCACACCTGGGTACACATATTTTAAATTTTAGCCACAACAACTGAGATACATTAATCACTTAATGAATTCTCACAGCTGAACCATCTTTCTTTCAAGTGCTCCATAGAATTGTCCAGCTGTGCACAGGCTTTTGTAGTTTAAAATTCTGCATTTCAAAATGGAAATTATAAGAGGAATGTGCCTCCCAACTTCATTCAGCAAGTGGCCAGGAGTTAAACTATATTCCACTAGCATTGATTTGTGTGCCTGTAGCACAAATCACCCTATGACTTTTTTTTTTTTTTGGTGCCACGGATTGAACTCGGGTCCTTGTGCTTGCAAGGCAGGCCACCTAACCACTGAGCTAAATCCCCGGCCCTTACCCTATGACTACTTAAAACTGAGTATTTAATTTACATATTAAGTGAGAGAGCACTGGAATTTTAAAAAGGAATACCAAAGTGAAAAACCCTCTCTACCAAACTAGTGTGTCGTCTTCATGTATCATCTAGTTTAATGGAATTACTTACTGTTCTCACCAAACCCGTACTCAGGCTATTGAGCTGATAAAGCTAATTACCTTATAGTCCTTATCAAACCATGGCTCTAACGTCAAACAGATACAGTATTTTACAGATGGTGCCACACTGTAGGTGGAAAATTTAGTCCAAGTGTGAGCCTTTCCATTGTCCTATTCTTGTAGAATAATTTTCAAGAACAACCTACAAGGGTTAGCAAACAATTGTAGGGAAGTCACTTTCTCCCTCAATGCTCCATGATTGAGAAACAGAATTGAAAACACTTTGAACTCTATAGGGCCCAAGGGGGAAAGGTTAGTAACTATTACAACACAGAACTTACAGTTTTATTAATTTAACGTAACTGCTTTCGAGATTGCTGGAGCAGAGCCGTGACAGGAAATAAAGGGAAGGTGAGATTGGATTATTTTCCGCATCCCCTGTGTGGCCAGTGTGTCACTCTGACGTAGAACAGACGCCGATGGTCTCCACAGCAGTACACAGCAGTACATCTCCACTGAGCTTTGCTTTTCTGTTATATCTCATGTAGACTATGCATTTGTTTCAGGTATGTTCATGATTAATGTTGTCAAAGTAATGTGTCATGTGAGTCATATAAGTCTAATTTATTGTAGTAATAGATTTTGTTTTAGTGACTTCACACATTCCCTTATAGAATAACCAGAGGATTTTCCAGGGAGCAATTCATGTGATGTTTGCATACAGACACCTGTTCAGGGGAAAGCAGGTGATTGTAACACAGTACTAACTAATTGTGATGATTTGGAGACCGTGGCTCTCTTATGGTGATGTTATCTTGGCTCTTTTCAATCATGAATAGAACAGGATTTAGAGAGACTTCTGTGACTATCACTGGGGTCAGTGAGAATCTACCCATCTCTATTTTCAGATCCAGGGTGTAGGGAAGATCTTATTAGATATCATGTTCTGGTCACATAATGTCCTTGCAGTGCCCATGTAATGACCACCATGTAATGACCAGGCAGGACCCAGGTAGTGTCCATGCGCTGCCCATGTAGTGACCACCATGCAATGCCCACATAGTGACCACACAGTGCCCATATAGTGACCATACAGTGCTCTTCTGGCCATCAGCTAGGGAGCTATACCAAGTCTGACAAAGCTAGTAGTTCAAAATAAATTCCTACTTGGATTAGGTTTTATTTTTATCTGGCCAAATACATGGAAGATGTGAGAAATAGTGATTTTTTTTCAAGAGTCATATGGTTAGAGAATGAACATTTGATGTAACACCTGTCATGTAACATAGAGTCACTGTGGAAACATTGATTTACCTATCCTAGCTTATGTATAAAATCATATACTCTGACATCCTGTACTAGTGCCATATGCAGTTTCACAGGTTGTCAAGACAGCTCTCACTTAGAAGTCCAGCTTGTTACTTTCTAGCTAGGTCATCATCATTTCAAAACTTCTTTTAACTTTGAGAATCGTATACGACTTAAACAACAGACCTAATAAAGAAATACGTATTCCCACTTCTCCAATAACTAAACAAAATAAGAAAATACCCCAAATTAGGACTATAAATTCCATTCAATGTCATTACAGTTCTGGATACTGTACTGAGGGACGAATGATATTGAAACATTCTTCTCTTCTGATTCATATCCACCATATTTGATCACAAACATTCAGGCAAGCAAGAAGATATGTATTTATCTGATTTTTGTTTTTCATAGAATGGCCATGATGGATTTTTTCCTGTTTTTCTTTTATATGTAAGAAAGTATTAGTAACACACACACATATGTATGTGTGTGTGTGTGTGTGTGTGTGGTGTGTGTGCACATACATAAGCAAATAGAGTTATGCAAAGTCTCCAAATTCATAGATTATAATGCTTTACTTATCTGGAAAATAGGTGTAGGCTGAGCCTATACCTGTAATACCAGCCCTAGAGAGGCTGAGGGAGAAGGAGCACTGCTGGTTTGAGGCCAGCCTGGGCTATACAGTGAGTTCAAGACCAGCCTGAACTGCATAGCAAGACCCTGCCTCAAGAAACCAAAAAACTATGTAGAGAAAAAACTAAAATGGAAAAGAGATATATCAGAAATCCATTCCTACAATACTAGTAACAAAATCTAACTTTCCTGAGCACTAACATGATGCCCAGGAGAATCAGTACAAAAGCAAAGCTCTGGCCATGGTCCACGTGACTGATGAAGCACTTTTCTTCAATCCCAGCACGGTGCTGGCATTAGAGAAGTACTCAGCGCTTCCTAGACATATGTCTCCTGATCTAATCTGTATAGAAAAAAAATATTTTGTATCAAGTAAGTGAGAGATTAGATTATAAACTTTCCATATAAGATATGTTTTCCAAAGCCACCTTATCAATATGAATAATGGCTGAGTAATCATCGTGCTCCCTTCCTAGAGAAAAGCTAAACATAGCAGTAGCTGGGTAGCGGACTCTGCTCCCTCTGCTGAAAAAGCACTGGGCCAAGTCCCACTTCGAAGGAATTGTGAGTTCAGCAACACACCAGGAACTTCCCAAAGCCTCAGTTACTTCACTACTAAAATGGGTGCAGTATAATTTTCCTTTCTACCCCAAAGAAATGCTCTCAGGAGCAAAGAAAACTGGTTACTTCGGAAAAAATTTCCTTCTCAATTCCACTATGACTTCGGTGCAACTATAAGGTACTATTCTCGCTGCTATTTGTCGCATTTGTTTATATTCACCTGAAGAGGAGGAAAGTTACTTCTTATCCCTGACATCAATGGATTCCTTGTAGGCTGTGAAGAAGAAAAATTACCAGGGAACGTGAGGGTAGCTATGGACTCACAGTTGAGCTTGCCTACACTTTGGTTCCATCTCAGAACTTACTCAGATATTTCCATTTTGGAAATTCCATCTGAGTCCATTGTGCTGTAGATAATAAATATAGAGAGAGTTTTGAAGTTCCTCTTTCCTTGTCCCCAGGAACTTATATCCTCTAAGAGCCCCTACATTTGAATTCCTGATAATTCTTTTATTATTTCAATATTCTAAGGACCCCTGCCAAACACAAATCAACATAAAACTCTTACACAAAATAAGAAGCATTATTTTCTCTGGGGTGACATACTTGTTCACCAGGCAGGATATTTGAGTGGTTATTAAAAAGCACCTTAAAAGAGGATTTTAAAAGATTTTAATATGATGTGATTGAAAATATGACTGTGGCTGAAAGAAGAAAATGTCTACCAGAATGGGATGAAAGAGATAGGCATAAAAGCCAAGAAAAGTGTACTCAGAGGCAATTGCTAACAGCATAAATGCATGTCCTGCCTAGCTGAGAAAACAACCAAGGTGTTCTGAGGTTTGCTTCTTGCAGAAAGGCTTTTCCTAGTATGGAAACTGGCATGAGGATCTCCCATCACAGATACCTGGTCCCTTCAGTCACCTTTGTCCTGCTCCATGGTTACACCCTGTACAATCACAATATTATATTCATCAAGAAGTAATCAGCATCCGTAATATATTAATTAATTATCATGCAGAGATCAGGTGATCCTGTACTGCAGAAAGTCCCCACTGTCTTCACTAAAAGAATGTGCAAAGCCTCTCAGAAATGTGGAGTTTGACATTTTGGACCCTGACCTATTTGGCAACACACAAAAGACTCCTGTTTGACCTTTGGAAAGAAGGACAAACTCCACAGTGAAGATGATCCAGCCTGCCGGTGAGGGGCTGAGAGCTAATGATAGGCACCGGAGCTACTCAGGTTTATGCCTCAGGAGTTAACAACGTCCACAGAAGCACTCTGTGTCCAGAGTGCCCACTGTGCAGCCTGGGAGATAGCTGCCTCAGCAAACATTAATTAAATTAGTACACCAGGAACAAATTGCTTAGGAGCCCACCTGAACAACAATAAATGTAACTGTATCTATGCTATGAATTCAAAGAGAGGTTTCAATTAATCCCTTGGTGTAAAAGTCTTATTGTATGCTTGGCAAATAGTAAACCCTTAAGTATGTTCAAATAAATCCAGCAGAATTTTATGATAGAAGAATTTAAGAAGGGAATAAAAGCATGGTCTGAATTGTTTCCCTTCCTCCCGCATTTTATGATTTAGGAAATTTCAATAAAGGAATAGATGAAGGTGTATTTGGAAAAGTCCCCCCAAGAGAAACATAGGTTGTTTTCATAAATTAACAAATGTTTGATTAAAATATAAAAGTCTAATGAGAATGCCTATCTATTACCTTGCTTTCTTAGGAATGTTGGTCATTAAAATAAATGTATTGGTTTATTCTCACATAATATAATCTTAAAGTTAAAATCTGAGTTAGCAGGTCAGGTAATATTCTCTACTGGCACCAAGGGTAATTTTCCAAACCACGTAACTATTGAACTCTTAGCCATTACTATCGCTATTGTAAGAAGTTTTTATTTTAATCTACTACTAAAGGAAGCAATTTTGCATGGCTGCGACAAAATCAAACTTCAAAAGACCAAGAGAACCCTGAAATAAAAAGATATGTGGCAAATTCTAGCCAGGAAGAAAGAACCAGACCTGGGACACAGTCCCCAAGCCGCCGGTGTGGCTTGGCAGTGTCTGAAAAGATACACAGCAAATTTGGGAAGCCACAGCGTGCTACAAGGGAAATTCAGAGGAAAGAAAGCATAAATCGCTTGCAGCAAGCACACCTTGCCTAGAAGTAGGAGGGGTGGACCCAGAAAAAGCAGGCCAAGCTTGAGGTTAGGAGGACAGAGCATAAGAAAAGCTACTCGGTTTTCTTTGATGGGTTAGTTAGGGTTCTAAGCAAAGTGTAGTTATGCCTGGTGCTCCCTGCCCTGGGGTCCAGGATCTCAACAGGCGCGTAGGAGGTGGGGTGGATTTTGCTCCCTCATTTGGGTGGGTTGGCCCAAAATTGTTGGCTGAACTGATTCTTCAACAATCCCCTCTCCTGCATCCCCTGGATTGTAAGTAAATTTAGGACATCTCACTTTTCTGTCTTATCGGTGGAGATATATTTATATATTTATA
>NW_022900916.1:5208646-5297887 GCF_012274545.1 Fukomys damarensis
AAATTTCAGTTCTACACACTGTGCCTGTTCTCTGCCTGGTCACACTGGAAATGTGAAGCCCAGTGCATTGCCCTTTTGATTCTCTTCAGTAACTCGGCTCTGTGTGACACTTACTACCCCCCAGGTATAGTTATCACCCTAGAAATCTGCAGACTTTGGGCACTTTCTGGAATTTAATGTCCTGGCCTTAAACTTTTGCACCAGCCCTGGGGCTTGGTATCTGCTCCTAGCGTTTTCCTCATTCAGTCTATTTTCTGGCCTGGGTTCAAAGTGACAGCACAATGCACACAATGTCAGTTACCACCCTACAAGTCTCCTGCAGCCCCCAGCTTCTCACTAAATTCCTCAGGGAAGGGATACAGGACACTCTACAGGGATCTGTGGTGCGAGTCACTGCCCCGGTCCTCCTCCCTGGATTCCGTGCTGGTCGCCCCTCTCCTGACAGGACCAGAAGCTCTGAGTGTCCACCCGGACATGTGCTGAGCTCCTCTCTCACCTCCTGGGGTTTCACTCATCTGTCATCTTGTGTGTTTTGGAAGACTCAGTCGCATGTTGTGCTCCCGCCTCCCCTCCCTCTCTCTTCTGTGTGGGTGTTTCAAGTCTATTCCCAAACACACGTAAACCATCACCACTGCTACCAGACTGCAGGCTTCCTGGCACAAAACCTTTGATGCCTGGCAAACAAAAAGCACTCAAGGAACGTTTATTGAATGAGGCGTTAAAGATCCCTGTGAAGTCACTGAACTCCATGGTTTCACCATAACTTTCATGCTTCCGAGACTTATAAATGACTCAGTGCCCCGAACATGCGGTTTCTCTTATGCCTTGGTGACTTCCATAGGTGCTTTGTGTAACAATTGTCCCTGCCTCACCATTAGTGTGAAATCTACTCTCAGGTTATATTTATTTAGCAATATTCATGTGGTCTCTTACATGTCATTCGTACGGCAGACACTGGAGGGAAAGGAGTTATTAAGACAAAGTTCCTTCCCTCAGGAGCTTGCTGCTGTGCTAAGGAGGTGAATAGATATTAAACAGGTAAAGGATGTTGAAAACAGCTAATTAATACTTTTGATGATTACTACACAGGAAAGTGAGTGGTTGCGCTTGGAGCAGATGTTATGAAGGCATTGCTCCTGAGATCTGAAAGCTCAGAAAGAAACAGTCACCCGAGGAAGAAAGAAACCCATGACACAGGAAAAGGAGACAGCTTGTGCAGAAGTCCTGGGGTAGCAGAAAGTTTTGTTTATCCTGAAGTTGCTCACAGAGCAGCCTCATAAGGAGCTAGTGCCAAAGGGAGGGACAGGGAGAGAGCGACACGCGAGGGCCTGGACAGGGTGGCAGGGCCCAGGATTCTGCTGCCGCTGAGCCTTCACAAGGGAAAGAGAACTCACTGACAGGGTGCAAGCAGAAACTTGGTTAATGAGGCTTTCTTAGGTTCATTAAAACACTAGATTAAATACATTTAAAAAATTCTGAGTTCCTCAAGAATGTGTGGGGCTGTAAGAGTAGAAACGGGAAGACCAGTTAAGACTCTGCAGTGGCACTGAGAGAAAGGAGAGATGGACCAAGGAGAGGGTTGTGCTGGAGATGGCGCTGTGAATGCTGAGTCTTTGGAGACAGGGGAGGGAGTTTGGAGAAGTGCTTGGCAGGTTACTCGGAGCTCTATCCACGATGCCGCCTTTTACCGAAACACGAAAGTGGGCGGAAGGGCAAACGTTCAGACTGGAGAAGTTTCATGAGCCCTCAGGCCCACGCACACCACATTCGGATGCCTCATCCTGGACATTACAGCACTGATCACACGCTGTTACACCGGCCTGCTTGCTCTTCTGTCTGCCGGGCAACAATCTCTGTGGAGCTAGATCCTATCTTTTCATCCTTAGATAAGGACATGCAGTGCATCATCTACATAGAAGGCCAACAACCATTGTTTGAATTACTGGGCGAATGTGGGAAGAGCTAAGAGAACAGGCGAGGGTCCCAGTGCTTCTATAATATACTGCAACAACAGAGGCTTCCAATCTTCCTGAGTTTGTCATCCTTCTAGAGAAGATGTATAAACTTTGATCAGAAACTTCCAAGGCTAGTACATTCTTTACTCAAACGCTAACCTGCTTTAAATTTCCAGTTGCTAAAAGCGAGTGGGCAAAGTCTATTTTAGTCTACTCTAGAGATAAAAGAAAATCATGAAGTTTCTCTTTTACTGTAGTCCTTGAGTTACAAGTGGGCAAAATGTTTTATAATTAATAAAACGCAAAAGAATTCCTCTCTAGGACATGGAGCACCCTCGTAACTTTTAATGTTAACCTTTCTGCAGATTTGGGGGGATCTTTACAAGATTCACTTGTCATTTGATTCTTTTAAAGAATGTTTGATGTAGGTGGACAGAGATCAGAGCGGAAGAAGTGGATTCACTGCTTTGAAGGCGTTACATGCATTATATTCTGTGCTGCTCTCAGCGCCTATGACATGGTCCTGGTCGAAGATGAAGAAGTGGTAAGTCTCAAAGGAAAACAAGTCAAGGTGAACACCAAGTGTCCGTGCCGTTTAGAAGTACCCCCCCCCGCGATGGGCGGCCTGTCTCAGTGCTTGTCTGTGACGCCCAAGTCTCATGTGTGTGAATCCTCATTCTACACATCCTCCTGTTTTCCACCAGAACAGGATGCACGAAAGCCTCCACCTGTTCAACAGCATCTGCAACCACAAGTACTTTGCATCCACCTCCATTGTCCTCTTTCTCAACAAGAAAGATCTCTTTCAGGAAAAAGTAAACAAGGTGCACCTTAGCATCTGCTTTCCAGAGTACACTGGTGAGTCTTTTGATTTTGTAATAAGTTGTTATCGAGACACATAGCTCCCTGTCTGCACCTGACCTTTTGTATTTGTGAGAATGAGTCACATAATTATAGTGGAAACTCGAGCATGGTCCACACTGAAGGCAATCTTACAGATGAGGAGGAATCTTCTCTACGGTATTTACAGGAATGCACATTCCACTGAACAAGTGAAAAAGCGTATACAGATGAGAGTTGCTCCTCTAAATAAGCCACCAAGTGGCATTACAACTGCTTTGTCTTTGGCGTGGTAATAGGAATGCAAACAAGCGTCTTTCATGTGCCTCTTCATGAAGACTTATAATGCTTTGTTAGAACTCTGGCTTTTCAGAGTCTGCACTTATGTAGAGAGAGAACACAGATGACTTTGGGAGGAGGACTGAAGCATCTTCTCTGTTGAATTTCTCCAGGACCCAGAAATTTTGTGCCACTCCTGTTAGTCATGGAGTAAAGGTCGAGTTCACTGAAGTGCTGTTTTTCCTTCCGTGACAAAGTTTTGTTTTCTACATAGCTGGGTGTTCAGTTGTTGATGAAATTATATAAGATGAAGATATGTGTGACTCAAACAAAATTGTACGTCCAACCTCACCTGTTAGGTGTGTGGGACAGCCCAGATGTTCAAGGAACAACATGTCATCAAAAATATTTATGCTAGTTAATCTACACATAGTCCTTATGAGGTCATTGTATAATTTTAAATTTATTTTTATGTTTACACATTTATTGTGATTTGATACAACTATGGTTTTAAATTTAACATTATAAAACTATGTGTAGACATAAGTAACATATAGACACATAGCTACATTTATTTAAAAGCAGAGTTTCTTAATGTAGTTTTTAGTTTGAGGAGAAATGAACTTTTGGAACAAAAAGTATAAGGAGTTCCCACATACTTCCTCTTCTGTCCCTTCCACAGTTTCCTCTGTCGTTAACATCTTGCACTGGTTGGGTATAATTATTATAACTGATAGACTGGCATCACCATATTATTAAATAAAGTCCAAAGGTAATCAGGGGTCACCTGTTGTGTGATACAGTTCTGTGTGTTTTGCCAAATATGATTGTATAATAGTTGGTACTTTAAATAGCAGTATGCAAAGTAGAATTCCTAAACTTACCAATCTATTTGTACCATGCAGTTAATATTTGCGTCCTTAACATTTTGTTTACAAGGTCCGAATACCTTTGAAGATGCAAGCAACTACATCAAGAACCAGTTTCTAGACTTGAATTTGAAGAAAGAAGACAAGGAGATTTACTGCCACATGACCTGTGCGACAGACACCCAAAACGTCAAGTTCGTGTTTGATGCAGTTACGGATATAATTATCAAAGAAAACCTGAAAGACTGCGGGCTTTTCTAATCCACCCTTTCCTCCTCTACTCTTGCTTACACGATCTTTTCAAGATGCAAAAGAAAGGGTGCTATGTGGTTAGTTTGAATAGATATTAACTTATAAAGAACTATAACTTGCTTTGTAAAAAAAAAAAGGTTCCCCTACAGAAATTCTAATGTTATTATTACTCGAAACCTGAAAAGTTTCAGTTTCTCCATCACAAGGAAGACAGAGTCTCTGGGGACACCAGATCTAAACACTGATATCTTTTGGTAACTGCAACAGTAGATGTTAGCAATACTGAATTGTCTTGGAAATCAACTTCTGTAAGTGGATTATTTTTCATCACAGATTAATGAAAAAGCAGAGTATTGTGTATCATTTCCATAAGCCAGATATTGAGAGTCATTCATTTTTCTGACAAGGCAACCATTCACTGTACAGAGTGTTCATAATGTCAGTCATGCCTCAGCTCAGCAGTTACAGAAGAAATATGCACTGTACATATTCCGGTTGAAGGACAGTTGCATGTGCAAAATAAATATGTATGATTTATCTGCTTCTGTCTTTAAAGCCAGAGTTACCCTTGGAGTTGCAATGTTAATGATACATCTTTCCCCACTGTCTTGAAGAGAGAGGAGAAAGTTTATGGCTAAATATACAACATAGGAATAAATTTACCACCTGGAAGAGGTCTTCAATGAAGAGTCTATTCACTGCTTTTTATTCCATAGTAATAGGAGGTTTTTCTTTTCTTTTCTTTATTTTTTTGGTACAGGGAATCGAACTCAGGTTCTTGAGCTTGTGAGGGAGGCAGCAGAACCACTGAGCTAAATGCCCAGCCCAGTAGGAGGTTTTAGATGATAACTTGAGCTTTTCTATTTGCACTTAATGGTATTTCTATATATTATATTTTAATCTAATCATCAGGCCTACTTTTGCAAATCTAAATTATTACTTTATAAAAGAATCATGTAATTTATGGGAATGAGAGGGGATTTGTGTGTGTGTGTGTGTGTGTGTGTATATGTGTGTTTTGTTTTTTGCAGAGTGTCAGCTGTTTCCCAAATGTGCTCTTCAAGGCTTGGCTCAATGTCATTTCAGCTCAACGGCTGTGAGAGGTGATATGGTAGACTATTAGATCAGTGCAGGCTACTTGTAATGATGCTGAAGAGAAATTTAACTAGATCTGCATAAGCTAAGTGAAATGGAGGGAATCTAATAAGCAAAACTGCCAGTCTGCATTTCTGGTGAGTTGTAGTGCTCTGCCTCTAGACACAGCTTCTTCCTGTGAGTAACACACTTCTATCCTGAGCAGGTAAGAATGGCCATCACTCAGTAAATAATTTTGACCAGAAAGCTGGTGGTTTTCTCTCCACAAATCACAAAAAAAAGGTTAAAAATACAATCAAATGGAAAATAAATTACATTTGACTTTAAATTCCTTTGTAGAACATAAATCATTAAGGAGCCTAAGACACCCAGCCATGAATAGCATGAGCAATCATTGTGTTTAAGCATCAAGTGATGTTGTGTGGCTGAGAACGTATCTCTGCAGGGTAAGAAGCTGGTGTTTCGTGAAGGGACATTCCTTGTTTTGAGATTTTAAATGCAGATTACAAGTACTATAATCTCCTCCCCTGTTTTCTTGTTTTGTTCGCTTTTTGCTACGTTGAAGGTTGAAACCCAGGCCTTCGCATGCTGGTGCAGTGCTCCACCACCCAACTGCATCCTGGGTATCACGGCAGACCTTTTCTCCCTACTGCCCTGTGATCTGTGTTTTTCCATCAGTGACAAAAACATTATTCGAACTGCTGATCTGCTTGTTACTTACATAGTGCCTGATTTGGTTGTAGACAGGGTCCATCCTCTTTGTCCAGTCTGGCTTGGAGCTCAAATCATGGGGCCCACAGCCCAGGACACCAACCTAGCTCAAGATTAATCCTTACTCAGATTTAAATGTCAGATTCCTCTTGAAAATATAAAGGGTGGGGTCAAAACGCTGAGCTTACCTTTTAACGCTACATGATTCACTTTTGTAAAGTGTACCTGTAAAAAGTGACAAGCGTGTGTATATTTTATGAAATACTGCACCATGGGGACTTTAGAAACAATGTTAAATGATCAAACAACAAAATGCAAATCAGCTCAGATTCTCTTAAGAATCTTTAAAAAATTTCTTCCAATCTTATGATTCAACATAAAAGCATCTTTTTTTCATAATCAAAAATATTGCCCTGCTAAACAATAAATTTTAATTCAGGAGAGAATTTTAGTACAAAAAGAAATAAAGACTTGTGTTATTTCATGATAGCAATCTTTCAAATTCAATTTTTTTCCGTTTCATTTTTTTTTTAATTTTCAATGTGAAAAGTTGGAGCAGTTGCCCAGAGTTTTGAACTGGAAGTAACAAATGAAAATATAGGAAGATCTGCTTTCACCCAAAGAAACTCCCACTTTGAACAGCAAAGTTAAAGTTTGATAAAATTCAAATGACAACTTTAATTGAAAATTGAGCCTTCTAATTTTACTGTCAGTACTTTGCTTCTAAAGAATCTTGAAGGAGCTGGTGGTATAGTTCAATGGTGTAGTGCTGGCCTTGCATGCACAAGGGCCTGGGTGCAGTCTCAAGCACCACAGATGCACAGACAGACAGACGGACCGATGGACAGATCGATGGATGGACAGAGGGGTGGACAGATAGGTAAAACACCATCTTAAATGGGAAACTTTAGTTCTCAGCTGCTACATCACATGTCCAAACAATGAATGCCACTCAAGCATAAAATAGTTTCTGTTTCTGCTACTGGAGGTTTCTCCTCCTGACTCAGACTGTGCCCCAGTCCTGTTCCCTAAGACTGTTAGCGTTCCCAGCTCGTTGGCCCAGTTCACTCACAGCACTGCATCGGAGACCTGATGTAGACTTAGACCCGACAGGATGACTAATAGCCAGACCTGCAGAGCTTGAGCAGACGCATAAACAGGTCAGTAGATGAGACTGAACCCTGGGACTCATCACTAGAGAGATAAACGAAGAGGATAGTGACTGGGCAATAATACCTTCATGCCAAAACATCATGAAAGCTGTTGACCCCATGAAGCAGCTCTAAGAAAAAGCAGCTCTATTTCAATTCATGTGGAATTTCTAATATTTATCATAAATGCCCAATAAGCTAAGGATTAACAAAATGTGAAAACAGTAACAGTCTCCATGCACATCACATAAATGGCAAACAAGTTTTTACACCACAAATCTGTTTTAGTTCTTACCTGATCTGTCATCCTGTTTAACACAAATTGGATTTTAGGATGCTTACAAAGAGTTACCCAGGCTTGACATAGCCAGACACCGTGAACACGAAGGACGCCAAATAATTTGATTTGTGTGTCTTTAGCACTTTAGAATAACAAGTAGAAATGCAGGTTAAAATGTATGACGGCTAACAACGGGGAATGTGTAAGAATTATGGAGCAAATTGTGAGTTATGTAGCACACTACTTTTTTTAATAATAGGAGACAAATTGTGTGCTTTGCAGGGAGTAAATCTTCACTGTGAATGCTTTTTCTGACTCTCGTACGAAATACCTGTAGCCACATGGGGGCACACTTACAACATGTGTTTTTTTAATTTAACTGTTGCAAACATAAATTTGGATTACCCATAACTTTAAAGAAACAGATAATAAAGCCTAATTAAGAATAATTGCATTCTTTGCTTTTAATTCCATTGAATGTGATATCTTCTGATACCCTAATGTGTAAGAGCTTAGTCAAATTCACAAGTAACAGAGCTATTCAAGTGGCTCCAAACTTATGGTGTTGTATAGATATTTAATCTCTTCTCATGGTCCTGTCGCATTTTTGTCACTTTTGAGCTGTTGTTTAAATCCAAGCAGCCATAGATTTTGTAGCACATTATGCTTCAAATACTGATTTGCTCTCAGTGTAAAGTAGAAGAAAAATAATCCAAAGCCTGACAACTGTTCTGCTTTTTGAGTCGTAAGCAATGGCTGCTTATTAATGTGTCTTTCCAGTAAATTAAAGTAAAATTCCATTGTGCTAAAGTAGGAACCGTCTCATTATTCTGTTCATTGCACTGCCTTAAATACCACTCCATCTGATCAGGAGGGAAATGGGGGCTCAGTGACATTAGTAATAGCACATTCTTTAATTTTAAGCTGCATTTTTCACACTGGTTATGTAATAAATAGAGTCACATGAAAGAAAAAGGAAATAAAAGAACACTGATTTTACTCCAGAGGGTGAGGAATGGGCCTCTAATTATTACACTTTCCAGAGAAGGGATGATTCATGAGATACACAAGAAGGCACTATTTTATTTGAAAAACTATTGTGCTTTCTAAAGTGGTCAGACCTAAGTAAAATCAAGCACACACATGTGATTAGAAAACTTTTTTTTTTTTTTTGAGACGGGATCTCACTGTGTAGTTAAGGCTGACCTAGAACTCACTATGTAGCCCAGGCTGGTCTCAAACTCACAGCGATCCTCCTGCCTCAGCCTCCCAAGTGCTGGGATTACCGGCATGTGCCACCAAACCCAGAAAACACTTTTGAATGTACATTGCTCTGAGTTTTCTCTCCTGAAATAGAAAAACATTACCAAATACAAAATCCCATTACAATATCAAGACCAATGGAAAAGAATCTACCCAGAACACCAGGAAAAAAAAGTGTTGATCTATGCTGGAATTACCTTAATCAATTAAAAATTGAATTTTTTCATTTCACTTAAAAATACTGACATACAAGTACACATTTAGATAAAACACAAAGAATGTGAGAAATTTACCAGCAAAGAAACAATTTTGTGTTTCCCTTGGAGTTGAGTGAGTGCCTCTGCCAATTCACGATGTGACCAGAGATGTTTAGTCTCCCCTAGATTCAAGACCCTTCACTGAACACATTTATTCACATGTGTGATATGTTCCCAGTGGACACCGACAGCAGGAGCACAGTCAATTCTACCCTTGGAGAAAAGAGTATAAAAACCATTTCAACCACGTAATAAAAGAGAAATAAACAATCACTCTTTTTCAAAATTCCGTTCCATGTAAATTGGAAGAAGAGCTGTCATGGGGCTCAGGACATGCTGTCTGGAATACTTCGGTATTTGAGTAAACAGTAGAGGCCAGAAGGTTTCTGTGAGCCTCTCTTCCCTTCTCTGAAGCAGTCCCTGTAAGAATTCTGTGGCCTACCTCTAAAGTAGGCCACACGGCCCACAGGGGTCCAAGGTATAAAGATACAGACAGCCCAGGGCATCCAAACAAACAGGCCTTTCCGAGTTCTCAGCCCCCTGTGTGCATCACAACTTGCTTGACTATCAAGTCTTCATCAAACAGAAACATAAAATCACAGTCTGCTCTGTTCCTTAGGGTCTTCAGTTCTGAGGGTGCCCGTGTCACTTACAACTCATATTAAATAAATTGGGATGCTCATTTTCTTGTCAATATTGCTTTTGTTATAGGGGTCTCAGCTATGGCCTGGTGATAGGTAAGGAAAAGATACGTTTTTTCCTATAAGTTCTTCATGATCTTTTTTTTTGCTTCTTTTAGTTAATCAATTTTATTGGTACATTGAAGGTATACAATACAATGACATTCATCATTGGAAATTTGTACCTTTACATAATCCAGCTTGGTTCTTATTTTCTCCCAATTCCCCTGCCCTCACTTCAACACCTGTAACCCTACCTATCGACAAAGACTCTGTTTCATTTTTTTTCTTCTCATATTAATTCCATTCCCTTCTTTCTTACCTCCACCCCTCTTGCTTACCTTTCCTTTTTTTTTCAGCTTTAATTGAGTTTATTGGTACATTTTAGGGATACAGTACAGTTACATTCATTGTTGGGATCTTGTACCTCTACATGACAGGTCTTGGTTCTCATTTTTTCCCCTTGTCCCTGCCCTCCCTTCACCCCCTCCTCCCCTCCCCATCTACAGCCACTTTATTTCCATCTTTTCATTATCTCACATTATTTTCTTTTCCCTTTTTACCCTTCCCCTACAGTTCTTCATGATTTTAAGCAATAACCTCACCACTTTTCTTCACCTTTTCTAGATTCTTTCAAATCTTAAACCAGTAGTAGAAGTACCTGGGCAATTATATTCTGGGCTCTGGACTCGTAGATGCAACATTAATCACTTAGATTGCAACAGCAACTTACTAACCAGTTATTTCACTGTGAATCTGTGGCAATAAGTTCTCCTGAGCTGTACTGTCCCTGCTCAAGGGGTGATAAGCTCACTCTTGAGAATCTAGAGCTGGCTGAGTTTACTTGATTTTGAATTCCAGTTCCAGCTTCAAACCTCTTCAGATCACTGAACCATTGTTTATTTTAGGTGCTTATTTCCTACCTCTTAGGTACCTCAGCCAATAAAATCTAAGCTCTGAACAACTAACTTATTTCAAAAACTGATACCAGAGAAAGCTTCTCTGTTTCTACGAGAAAACTCAACAGGAAAAGGTCTGCAAGGAATTTTTAACTAACTTTTGAAATATGATTTAAATGTTCAAAAATTATAATTTCCTCTCTTTGTCAATTTTAAATTGAGAGATTAGTAGTGTCATTTGTTCCTGAGAGGGTCCAGGAACATAGGAAATCACACAAGAACAAGCACCGTGGCTTGTAGTCAGCTAGTCTAGATGTTAATTTGTGTTGTATACTAGTCAAACTGGATTGTGTACTACAGAGACTCACGAGTCCTCTCTAACAGCTGTGGCCCCATACCCCCGGCTACTTCATCAGTTCTTCTAGTTAAGCTACTGCCAAAAGAGCAATGTGTGCCATTGTGCAAACTGCAGTCCCTCCTAATAGTTCACAACAAATGTCCTTAGCAGCACGCAGGACCAACTCCTCACCAAGAGGCTAGTTAGCTTTAGCAATGTGGTAAGTCACTAGGAATGGTTCTTTGTTGCCTATGAAATAATGTTACACTGCCATGACATCTATTTCTTTTTCTTTTCTTTTCTTTTTTTTTTGGAGGGGGGTACTGGGAATTGAATTCAGGACCTTGCACTTGCCGGGCAGATGTGGCACCACTGAGCTACATCCCCAGCCCGTACACTTCCACGATGTCTAATTCTGCATGATCTAAGGACTTTTTACTCAGTCTTTGGCCCATTATAAATCTAACTTCACTGGTGAACTTCCTCTCCCTTAAAACATATGTCTTTTTTCCCCTTTTCATTGATTTATTAACTCAAGCTTCAGATTTTTTTTCTTTGTTCAGCAGTGCTCTTACCTGCCAGGTCTTGCTACCCACCAATCATACGTGTTCCTGCCCACCTTCTGATTCCTTCTTCAAGGTCTCCAATTGGTGTAGTTCATAATTATGCTAATTTATACTGAAATTCTGAATAAATACTCATGTTTTCATGCTAGGAGAGTAAAAAATTCAACATGTTATGTGCATCAGTTTTTCAGATCCAGATTTCTGAGTATCATGAACTCTTATATTAAGCCTAAAATTATATGTAGAACATATTTGTGTGTGTCTGCATTTATACCAGTGTAATTCAGAGAAATCATTTAAAAATCTTTGACTTGCCTATGTTGTACTTTTTCAAACTTATAAAATGATCAAAACCAGCAGCTGTCAGAGGTTTTGTCTGGGCTTGACGTACACAATGAAGTCAATTTTCTGAATACCCATGATATCTCATACTTCATGAAGACTCAAAACCCTCTCACTAAGGATAATTAGAGAAAAGTGTGCTCTTTAAACTACCATTCACTGGAAAATGGAACCTACCATTTTCTTAGCCCTTCTTAACAGTCACAAATTTAGCTAAACTAGTTAAGGTCTATAAACTTTTGTATACTTTTCTGGGATTTCTTTAATAAACAATTGAATTAAAAAGCCAAAGATCTAAGGAGTTTCTATTGTTCATGCACTAAGTTTGTACTTTCTCTCAGTTCTCCTTATCTTCCAGATGTAGAAGTAGTTTTTCGTTTGTTTTTTGGCTTTTCACCAGGGATAGAGCCGACAACCTTGTGCTTGTGAGGCAGGCAGTAGCACCACTGAGCCGAATCCCCAGCCCTATTTTTCTATTTTAAGAGGTTAGAGAGGGACATTTTCCCCATCCCTAATGACCAGACCAAATTATGACCAGCTTACAACCTATTACACTCACACAGATCATGAATGATGAACACACACAATTTGAAATTCTGATAATTATCTGACTGTCTACAAATGCATGCACAATATTCACCTGCTGAAAAGGTTTTCCATTTGAAAGCCTTTCCCCTTTTCCCCTTTTTAGCTTCAAGTCTTGCTACATGAGAGCGGAGTCCTGCAACTCAGTCGCAGCCGAGGTCTGGGAGATGTCTGTTCCCATTTCCTGTGTAATCGATGACAGCCAAGTGCGCAACTGGGCCATAGCATTTTACCGGAACTCCAAACCCAGGAGGCTGGCAAATTAAATATCCACACACTAATTGTGACATTAATCTGCAGCCATCAGCTGGCTGGAGACCTTAAAGCTATATCGGAAACATGTTGTAGCTCAAAATCATCTCATCATGTAACTCGTGTAGGAACTGATTTCCCTACAAATCCGACAAGAGGTGTCAGGAGGTAAGGAAAATGTGCGGAGGTCCAAGCCGAGAGGTGATAGGCACCGAGAGGTGAAAGTTAACTATTTTGTGACCATGATGTGATCTATGAGAATAAAATGTAACCACCCAAATGAAGTCAAGGCTGTAAAACCCTATAAAAGGAGGAGTTGTAACCCAGTGTGTGGTCAATCCAGGCACGGCTTATGCTTGATTGATCCTTGTCAATGAGTAAATTTGTTATTTTACTTCCATTCTGCTGCCTCTCTGTGTGTCGCTTGCAAATTCCTTCCTAACAGTTATAGTTTTAGTTCTATGAGGATCTCCAAACTGCTTTCCACCATGACTGTACCAGTTTACATTTCCACAAGCACTGTAAAAAGGATCCTTATTCTACACAGCCTTGCCAGTAGAGCTGTACATCTTTTTGAGAAGGAAATGTCATAAAAGAGCTTCTTTGTCTTTCTTCTTTTGGAACTCACATGTTAGAGGCTGGTATTCTGAAAAGTGCTGTTTAGAATTATTGGATGATAAATTGCCAGCAATAATATTCTTTTTTGTATGGATTTTGTGACAGATTTTGGCAGGTCAGAGATGTGAGAGGCCTTTTCTGCTTGCTTGCTTCTGGTTCTGCTCAGCACTGAGTGATGTGGTTACAAACTTAGGGCACACTTTAGTGGAGGTAGACCTCATACGTGGACACAGACTGGCCCTGGGGAGGGCAAGTTTGATGGCTGACAGTTCCCAGGGGAAGGGGACTGCCTTGGGACTGGCGAGCTCACCTTACGGCTAATGCTGTGACCACGGCAAACACCGAGAAGGTCTTAGCATCTTTAGGAAAGATTTTGTGATGAAATTTTCTTCAACCACAAGGGCAAGACTCTCAGTAAGGCACAGCCTTTCACACTCGTATGGCTTGGCTTTCATCCCAAAGATCCACGGGAAGCTGAGAGTGAGAGATGCCCACCTTTCATTTACGAACTCTAAAGAGAGCTACAACTATGCCTGAGATTGCAATGTGTGGCCATAGATTCTACTCTAGCAGCTCTTACTTGTTTTAAAATTGGAACCATTAATTATTATTAATCTAATTTATAATCATTTAAAAACACTTATCAAATGACAAGATTCTCTCTCCCTAAGAAAAGTTTTGCCCTTTTGTATAAAACCAATGTAATGATATTCATGTGCATAAAATTCCACCTTGACACTCTCATTTTTCACTAAAGTGGTTGTTATAATATTAACATGACTCCCTAGGCCTAGCCATTTTCCAGAAAATTTAACCTATGTAGTTAAGCCCGGAAAAATGTTAGCATTTAGATTGAGATTTCTCAAAAGAATATACAGTAAAATGTTTGGAACACAATTGTATCGTGCTCCATCAAGATAAATCACATGTTATTAGGTTCAACCACATTATCAGCATCCAGTCTCAACTGCTATATCTCCTACCTCAAGACAGAAGGAGCAATTTTCTTATCATGCAGGAAGACACATTTGTCTCTGCCCTTAGCAAAACATGGATCTAATGAAACTAAAATGTATTTATGAATCAGGAAAAAGAAGGCAAGAAGTTTATGTCCACTGCAGATGAATTTGACTATTATTTCAGGCTGTATAAGTAGGAATACATAAACTGAAGAAATGAAGGTACTAAGAAAAAGAAAGAAAACATGGTTTTCTTAAGACATCTGCATACAGTCCCATTTGTTTCTCCTTATCACTATGGCCACCACTACAATACTAGTGCCTTAACTAGTATTTTTCAAGCTTACCTTTATAACCCAGAGGTGGTTATTTAAAAAACAGCTTCCCAGGCTCCTATCTGGCTTCTGTTGCCCTAAGTAACACTCAAGAATTTATGATGCTTGTGACTAGGCAGGGAGGAAGGTATTTAGCCATATAAATAACATTGATTTGTATTGTTTTGTTTTCTCTCATATATTTTCATCTTCAATCAAACAGTGCATTTACTATGATCACATTTGTGCATTTGAGGAGGATGTGAGTAGATAAGATTAGTGTCTATTTTTAGAATCTTACAGTCCAGTGCAGTAAGAAATATAAACCATGAATCCTCAGACTGCAAACAAGACTAACAGGGAAAGAAAGACAAAGAAATTAGGATCCAGACTAGGGTGAGTGAGGTGATAAGAGATGGGGGAGACTTCGATGAAGAGAAGACCAATTAACCATATTAAATATGGAAAAGTCAGCTGTGATGCAGTGTGGGAAGGAGCTGTTGGAATGTGATCTGTGAGCCACTAGGGAGCCTGGATGGAGATGCAGCTTGCCCTAAAGGTGAGCTGCTCCTGAGTTAGAGCATGAGTGAATAATGGTGACAACGAGTATGATAATGCTTTTTGGTTCTTTTTAAAGAAAATGTTAAGCTGGTGCTATTTTCATACACCACTGTTTCCAATATGTTCCAAATTTAAACAAGACATTATCTCTATGTTCTTATTCATCACACTAACATGTTAAGAGTACTAGGAGCCTTTCTGTCCATGGAGCTGTCGACCTAAAATACCCAGTGGCACTCTACACATCACCAGTCGCTGCCCTCTCCACAGCCTGTTGAAAGGGCTCTCTCCTGCCCCATCCACCTTTCTTCTACCCCCATCTACCTGGCTTCTACCATTAGTGGACAAGTTGCCATGGCTTGAGCATCTCCACTAAAACTCATGTTGAATGCACACCCCGCATGAGGCGTGAAGACGGTGGACACTTCGTCAGCTGTGACTTTGGAGGTAGCACTTGTGGGAGGTACCTGAGATTCCATGAAGCCAAAAAGTTGGGTTCTGAGTGGGGCTGTAAAGAGAGCAAGAAAGCTCCTAGCAAGGACAGCTGGTCCTCCTTGCCATGTAATGCTCTGTGCCACCTGGGGACTCTGCAGAGAATTGCTACCTGTAGGACAGTTCTCCCCACACATGGTCCTCAGCTTTGGACTTCCCAGCCTTCAAGATGTTGAGAAATACATGTCTTTTCTATCATCTATCCAGTCAATGATATTCACTTTTAGCAACAGAAAACAGAATAACCTCCAATAAATAAACTTTCCCCCAACCATGCTGAATTAGTTAAAGGGGAAACTATTTCCTCATGGATTTTCACCAAAGTTGAATGAGATAGTAAATCCCAAGTATTCACTACAGTTCCTTAGCATTGTAACACTCAGTGATTATGAGTTGAATTTGAATGTACCTCCTCTGACCAGAACACATTTTATCCAGCTCCCACCCACCAACTACATGTAAAAAAAATAATAAGAATGATACAGAATGCTGAAGAGAAAATTAACATTTAAATAGATTTCAGATTAGGGCTAAGTCATAAAGATGCAGTATTCCAAACTTTATAGTCATCCCCACCACATTACTATGAGAAAAATATATGACACGTCATTTTAATCCAAGTTAAATGATGATAGACTAGTTCAAGTAATGTACAGCACCCACATCATTATTACTGAAAGATTGAGTAATTGGCTTTAAAGAAATCAGACCAAGGGTGGGGAGGGAAGAAAAGAGAATGGGATGAGAAGAGAATTCAGATGAGTTTTGTACATGTACCAACTCCCCATGAGAAGTGTAATCATTGTGTACTACAACATGAGATAATATAAATAATTAAAAAATAATTTATCAACTTAGTTTATTTTTATTTAAGAAGTCCTCCTTAGAAATTTTCAGACAGGAATTGCAAACAAAGTTGATAATTTGGCTTTATTACTTTTAATTCTAATATTAGGGATTAGCAATAATTATTCTAAACAGAGAAAAGGAGATAAAGTTTTCACTGAATCTCTTGATTTACTAATTAAAAAGAAAAACAAGCATATATGTAGGCAAGTAGTTGAACAGCAGAAGAGAAAAAAATCTAAGGGCCTTTAAATAATGGAAAACCACTGAGTTAAATCCCTGGCCTCATTTTTTTAAAAAATAAAGTAGAAAGTTTTCTAAGAGGAAAGCAATGTTTTTTTGTTTTTTTGTTTTTTTTAATTCAGGCTGTAGCAAGAAATTAACTTGATTTTAACATTCTACTCTTTAGTACAAGCTGATACAAATAAGGAGAAGATAGTGCAAGAACATCCCTATGGGGAATAAACCCCAGCTTGCTCAAGGAGGGACATCTCAGAGGACTTGGGGAACAGTGAAGAGGAGGCATCCTGTCCCCTACTTCTTCCTCCTCCACCTTGTACCCTACTGTGAAGGACATGAACTGTGTGGTTTTTTCTTCAGGGCAGACAAGTGCTTGGGAATATAGGATGTGGAGTCTCACCAAGTGGGTTCAAATCCCAACTGTGGTACTTGCTAACCATGTGACTTAGATGCTGACCTCAAGCTTTTTCACCTTTCATGTGACTATGATAATGGTTTCCTCAACTATTGATTTTAGGAAGTACCAACATGTATTTCACAGTACAATGTCCTATACATATTATCATCAAATGAATATTAGAAGGTATTGTGCTTGCAATCTTCCAAGAAATATGGAGGTGACAATATGTTATCCTGTTCTAGTTAGTGAAGACAAAATATCCACCTTGCCTCAGGCTACTAAGAACTCTATTTCAGCTGCTTCTCAAGGAGAAAGTGATGCACATCTTTTTCTCTAATATCAATACAGAAGTCCAAAGGACAAAACCCAAGCAGACTTACTTTAATGACTGCACAGCAAAGCCTTCCAGATATCCAATGTTTAATACTGCATGAAAAGACTCACTAGGGGAAAAAAAGAAAAGAGGTCATGCGTTCATGAAGGAAGAGAAGTCACAGAGCAGCTTGGAGATGGAGAGGAGAAATCCACAAATAAAAATCTCTATAGGAAGCAGTCCTGGGTATGAAGCCTCCAGCTGTATTTCTCAAATTCCTGGTGGCTTGGTGTGGATGAGAATCTAAGGTTAACACTCTAGAGCATCTGATCCTTATGGTGTCCCCACACTTAGTGTGCTTTCGCAGTGAATATGAAACTTGCCTTGTGCATCCAACAGATTGGGAGGAACGAACCACTTTTGAAATATGCTCAGACGTTCCATTCTCTTGCCAAGGTTAACTATCGGAAGTAACTATGTGCTAAAGGAGACTATCCCCTTACTCTTTATACTTCACCTAGTTCCTGATATTGAGTACTTTATGTTCAGCTCTCAAGAAAACATTACAAGACACACTGAAAGGCAGAAAACAGCTTGAAGAGTCCCATCAAAAGCCAGAATTGGATGTGTATTTGGTGGGGAAATTAGAATTGTCTGACTAGGAACTTAAAGAAATTGTGAGTACTGTGCTGTGGGCCCTCAGGGAACAGTAGACAGCATGTGACAATAAAGGGACAAGGTGAGCAAAGAAATGGAAATTCTCAGAATAAAAAGGGAAGGCTAGAGTGCAAAAGCACTGTGACTGAAATGAAGAATATCCTTGACATTTGTATCGTTATAGAGCAGCTTTTACAGCCTAGTAAGACTAAGAGACATGAATAGATCAGGCACAGAGAGATTCTGTCTTAGGAATGAACAGTTTATGCACACATCTATTCACAGAGCACATCCTTACCCTATAAATCACACACAAACCTCCATAAGGTCCTCAGTCACTCATATGAATATGTGGCCAAATTGAGTCTAGGTCACTCACTGAACAGGAGTTCAGGTCCTAAACCACACAGGTTGGGAGAGCGCATGTTCCAGTGCAGATCCTGTGGCCTCTGTGTCCCTTGAGGCTAGAGCATGTAGCTTCTGTGAGAAGTTAAAGTTGTTTGTGGGAGACTTCATGTCTAAATTGCCATTTTATATTGACCTATATATGTGGTTTTAGTGGTCATGTCCACCCATCTTAGCTATCCATCCAGCTGTGATAGCTGAGCCATCTGTTCTTGGGTGCAACCAGGCAGCTTCTTGGAACTCTGACCATAGAGTTCTTGGAATTCCTTACCTTGGTTGCCAATAGGCTGGGATGTCATTGTGCACTTGAAATAACTGATCTCATGTTCCTCATGGTAATTGGAAATGACTGAGAACAAAGCCTCTGCACTTCAGAATACCAGGTAATAAAATGTAAAAGCAAACAAGAAAAGACTACCAAAGGGAAAAAAAAAAGAGCAGAATATTCAAGAATTGTGGGACAACTACAAAAGCTGTAACTACACATAAACTAATAAAATGTAAAAGCAAACAAGAAAAGACTACCAAAGGAAAAAAAAAAAAAGAGCAGAATATTCAAGAATTGTGGGACAACTACAAAAGCTGTAACTACACATAATGAGAATAACAAATGGGAAAGAGAACAAGGAAAAGAAGAGATGTCTGAAGCAATAAAGGCTGGGAATTTCCCCATATTGATGTCAAATACCAAATTACGGAACTAGGAAGATCTGTAAACACCAAGCAGGATGATTAAAAACCATAGCTAGGCATATCATAATCAAACTGCAGAAAATCAAAGATTAAAGTCATGAAAGCAGCCAGAGGAGATAAACTGATAGTGCAGCAAGGAATTGTGGGTGAATTGTATCAGCCCCATAGCCATTGGGAACTGGATTCTATCACAAACCATGTGCACCCAAAGGGACCCTTACCTCAGGTGAGAAGGTCCCCTCAGCAGAGGCCTTGGTTCAACATGAACCAAGCTATCTATCCAATAGCTGGATTCCTGACCCATAGAAATTGGAAGTAATAACTCTGTGCTGTTTAATAGTATTTGTGATTTTTCGTAGCAGTGAAGAACTAATGGTGTCAGGGTGGGAGACAGCTTCTGAGTCAAAGAGACACAATTAGCAAAATCTCTGATGTACATGAAAGATTTGTTTAGCTCTCTTTTACGGGATCACAGCTGTGGAGAGGCTGCTTTGATACTTTTTTTGCAACTAACTTTACATAAAATCTGAGCTCTGACTGGGAGTCACTTCTAGCTCAACAGGGAGAATATCGTAATAGGACTGAGTCAGGCCCTTGAGGCCTACCCTGTGTAGGGAGCCCTGGGCTCCAAACCCATCCTGATAAGTCCACTCATGAGAATTACAGATTGAGAATTAGGATGAAAGTTCATGTGAGCACAAACATGAATTCACAAGAAAGGCCTTAAGCATCTAGCCCCTCTCCATTTGCAATCAGCATGGTAGCACTCTTGTCTTTGTTGCATGATAAGCATCCTTCTAAATTTCTACTGCCCGAAAGCTAATGGTCTCTTACATAGTGCATGTGGTGGTGGTGGTAGCAGGAGGTTGGGGAGACACTAACAAAATTACTGTCTTGAGGGGGCTTTGTTTTTCCCTAAATGACTTTATGATATAGTCTTTTCTGACTCCCCCCCCACCGAACAACACTCCTCATTGCTCTGTTTCTCTTCTTGTGAAAACATATTTTATTTTCTTTTCCTTTAATGCTTTAAAGACATTACCCTTGCTGGAATATCTGAAAACTAGCCAGCTCTTGGCACCTCTGGAATTGGCCCTTCTATCACCTAGCATTGGAAGGTTCAGCACTCAGCCGCAGTAAGAACTACACAACCTTGCTTATACTACGCATTTTCAGAGTAGATCACATATGACTCAAACCACATACATGTCCTCAATTTCCTGGATTCAGTCCCATCTATACATACAGAGAATGTGTTTCATCCATGATATTTTAGGAGATAATGCTCCACGAACCTCTTATTTTCCATCATCAGGTATTAACTGGCATTTACTTCTCAAATGTCCTTTTAGAAATGTTTGGATAAGTAGAAGGCTGGGGAGAGGCAGCAATAGAAACTTTCCAGAAGAAATGTACATGATTTTATTTCTTTTCATGGCTAGGGACATCTTCCTTCCCAGAGGAATCCCTGAGTGAAGATAGGGCCATATCTGTCTCCTCACAGAGAACGTTCTCACCCTCTTGAAGTTGCTTGGGCCATACATACTCATGATCATGCCAGGCCTCAGCCTAAATCTGCATACTTTCTAATTTAATTTATTTCTCTAAGCTTCAGTTTCCTATGTGTAGAAGTCTAAAAATGTTAGAAACTGTATATTTTGGATTACGTGGGTGATTGAGTTTCTATGTCTATTAATAGTAATTATCTTCTTGCAATACCTACTCAAAATAACTTAATTTTCAATTTGTTTAATTTGATTAGAGACACTTAAAAACTTAACAATTACATTATCTAATTCTGATAATTTTATAGACATAATTTAGTCAGATTAAAATTTTCCATATTTAAAACATTGCAGAGCTGGGGATTTAGCTCAGTGGTTCGGTGGCCTGCCTTGCAAATGCAAGGACCCGAGTTCAATCCCCTGTACCAAGAAAAAAACAAACAAAAAAACATTGCAAAGTGTAATTCCATTTCTATTTGTTTTGATATTCATGGATGTGTTTGCCTATTTTTTCTCTACTTGTAGACAGATTTACCTACTTCCTGACGTGCCTATATATTTATGGCATGCAGCATACACCTTTCCCAATTAACCCGCCTTCTTCAAGTTTAGGAATTCTGGTTCCATGATTTATCTGCTACATTTTCATTTATCAGATGCTGGTCCAGCTGACCCAAGCAGAAAATTGTTCTTAATTGATATTATGGGTTCTTCTTTTGTAAAAGAGAGAAAGGGAACAATTATACAACATCTGGAGGAAACAAAAATATAGAAACAAGACATAAGAAATGCATGAGAACAGGGTGGGCTGGGGTGAAGGGTGGGAGCCTTTGTCTGGTTCTAGGGGTGTGACAGCACTGACCATGCCAAGCTGTCCACTGGAGAGATAAGCCTGTGGGTTCATTTATTAGAATGATGAAAGACAAAATTAACATGGAGGATGCAGAAGTATAAAGAAAGCCAAGGTTTTCAATGATTTTTATTGCCCGTGTGAGAGTAATGTGTGATTGAATAAATGAGAACAATTAGCAGACACATGATTCGTGAGCCAATTGGCAGTGCCTCGGGAAACTTCCAAGATGCACAATCAAGACCTTGTCATATCACCACGAACAATCGTATTATTCAGAATGAGTAAGAAAAAAGCTAGTGGTTGAATTACACTAGTAAGATATCTGAGCTTAGAAAACCTTTATGAAATGGTGGCAAATGATAAAACAAATTAGGCTATGTTGAAATAAGTCTTAAAAGGCATAGAATGATTTAGATTCCCCCTTAGATTGCTACATTTTGCACTAACTCCTTTGTATGTATCTAGAATTAACTCTGCTGAAGAATTGAAGGCTAGGATTAAAGACATACTGAGAAAGCTCCTTGTATCAGATGGCATACAACCCCAGCAGATAGATCGAATTTAGGTGCAGCTTTGGTGGCAAAAATCTTTTGATGATTACAGTAAGCTCATACTTCCTTTCTGCCCTCTTCTCTTCCTTCTTCATCACTGAGAAATTCTGAGTTAAATGTAGGACAGTGGATCTAAAAATGTGAACTTTTTAAGGTTCAGACATTTGATATCAGTGTCCATAATTTATGCTTGTATCACTGTGCAATGTTACATCGTACTGCTACATCGTAATTTGCTTGCCCATACTGATGGTCACTGGAGTTGTCTCAAGTTGGTGCCATCATAAATACAGCTGTCATGAGCACCATCCGCGAGTATAGGTGTGGACGTGTGACTCTATTCATCTGTGTTTCTTATCTTGGCTGGGTCATGTGATAGGCATATATCAAATCTTTTAGGAAATGGTCAGGCTCCTTTCCAAAGTAGTGGTGCCATTTTACACTCCCACAGCAGTGTATGAGAGCCTTTCAGCCCACAGACAGTCCTGTCTCAGTCCATATCCTTTCATCACCTACTCCCTGATCACTACAAGTGTTGATCATCTTTACATCTGACTATTGACCACTCATAGAGCTTCTAACTACCTTGGGAGTCCACTGATAAATTCTTGATATTGAAGGCAAAGTTGTAACAACTGAGAGCAGGGAGCGATCACCTACAGACAGGATGAGAAAAGAAGAGATTGTAAGAGGCAGAAGGAAATCTTTCTGTGTCACTGAAACGTTTGTTTTACTCTCTAGAGTGATGGTTACACAGTCACATTCAAGTCTAAACTGAACAAATTATTTATTTAAATATATGCAGACTTTTGTACTATACCCCAATTAAGTTATTAAAAATAAAATGAAATTTATTAGGAGGTGCAGATGTCCGCGTGGTGTATTGAATGGTTAGATCTTCCCAGGCAGAACCGTGTGTTTCCTCAGGAAACAGCCCATGTGAGAGAGGAGGAATGGGCTTGTAGTTAGAGAAATCAGCCTGGCACTGCAAGTCAGAGGGAGGGAACAAGGACAAGGGAAGGAGGGAAGCTGGGTAGGGCAGGAAGAGAGTCCACTATGGCTGGGCTGTTTGGTCATTTCTTGGGATGAGGGACACAGTCTGTGTGTAAGTCCTTCCTCTCCTCCATCTTCAGTGTTGGATTCTGGGTTCATGATCTGAAACACATCCATCAAGGGAGGCCAGAAGGGTGCAGTGCCCACCAGGAATTCCAGCCCCTCAGGAGTTGAAGGCTGGAGGATTCAAGATCGAGGGCAGCCCTGGCAGTTTAAGGAGATCTTGTCTCAAAATAAAATAAAACAATAAAAATTAAAAAGAGCTGGAGGTATAACTCATTGCTAGAGCCCGCCTGGGCTCAATCCTCAGCACCACAAAAAAAGAAAAGAAAAGAAAAGAAAGACTAAAGAAGAAAAGAAAAGTACACACCAAGAGAGGTGTAAAAAGGAACATGAAGAACACAAGTCTACTTTGCCACCTTGCGCTCAGTCCTTTGCGGGACTCTTAACTCACAGAGACCTTTGATTCAGCTGGGGTCACGGCAGCAAGGTGGTGTGACGTTTGGAGATGTAATTATATTTGGAGTCAGTTAAGCCCATATTTGAATCACAGTTTCCCAGCCATATTACAATAGGAAAATACTAGACATGTATTAAATACTAAGTATTAAATACTAGACATGTATTAAAGATGATTTCTATTTTTTTTTTAATTTCACTACATGATTCAGGCAGGACTTCAACTCACTATGTAGCCCAGGCTGGCTGTGACTTTGTTGTAATCCTCCTGCCTCAGCCTCCAGAGTGGTGGGATCACGGGGGTTTGCCGCCACACCAGCTTTATTCATAATGTATTAAAGTCTCTTTTTTCTCATTAGTAAAATTACATCTATTAATGGAGGATGTAGTTTAGCGTTGAGTCATTTGCCTGGTATGCCTGAGGCTGTGGGTTAGATCCCCAGCACTACAAATGAACATACACACCCCTCCTGTTAAGTTTCTCACTGAATCTTAGCCTACTTCCTACAGGTAATCCTGAACATCGTAAAGCTAGAATTGTTGAATTTAACTTTTAAGTCTTATCTTTAGCGAAGAAAAGAATTCAAGACGGCTTTGGATCATGTTTCTTTATCATCAACTAAAGTTGGTGACTAGATGATTTGAGTTTCTCCTTTATTTCTAAATTTCTAGTCTGTGTCTTCAGTAACAGCCATACTTTTCCTTCTGTGTTTTAATAAGAATGTTTTGAGACTAAAAACAAGAATACATTTTTCCAAACAAAGTAGCCCGCATAACAGCAGAGACGTGAACCAAACTGAAAAGATAGCAAACACGGGATGAGTGCTATTCATCACAAAAACCTGACATGACCCAATGTCAGATTCTTCTAAATGCAAAAATTAATTATATCCTCGGGGAATGCCCTATTTTATTCCACAACAGACAATGACAAGAGCCACTCTTACCCATACTCCAACTTTTAGAGGTTGGAATATCTTTTTCCAAGCATGAATTGTGTAACATTTCTCAAATTACTCTAAATTTTGAGAATTATGTTTGTTTCATATTTGATCTTGGGATTAATCTCTAGTTCAGCGAGGGTTAACAGAAGTTGTTTCAGCTAAAGAGCAATGCGCAGTGTACATGCTCCCCTGAGTCCATTCTGTATTATTATTAAAGACTATATGCTCAGGCTTTTCACTCCTTTTGCGCAGGGAAATCTTCCTGAGCCTGGCTCAACCTGCACGGTTGCACACGCGGTGTGTGCTGCCCCCTACTGGAAGAGGGCAAAGCCACAAGGCCGGCACCCATCAATCCATGGCTGTTCTCTGATGTATGCACAAGATTAGGGCAGATATACCAGAAGGACTAGTCAGGGCAGGAAGCAGAGGTAGGCCGGCCTTAGTTTAAATCATATCACACCTTCACTGTCTGTCTGTCCTCCTGGGTAGCCAGCCTAACTGCCAAAGCTCGGTTTTGTCACCTATAAAGCAGAGCGAGGAGTATGAAATCCCATAAGATAGCCGTGGGAATTAAATTCCACCCAGAAAGCACCTGGAATAGAACACACAACTAATAAGCACCAAAGCAGGAATACTCACTCCAAGAGCGACTTCCTATTTTCTGCAAACAGAATCATAATGTCTCAATCGACTTCCCGTCCTCGTCATGTCCCCGTGAGAAAGGAGTTCTGCCTCCTCAGACACCCCGCCCTGCGCCCGGGCTGTGTCACAGCACACGCTGCTTTTCTCAATTAACAGTATCTTCCCTTTAAAATCCCTTGCATGACTCATTTTTTCCTTTGTAAGCACCAACGCGCTCTCGTGTTGAGCAACAGCTCTACGGCAGTCGTGAAAGCCAAAGCCCTGGGCTCCAAACCCATCCTGATAAGTCCACTCATGAGAATTACAGATTGAGTATTAGGATGAAAGTTCATGTGAGCACAAAAATGAATTCACAAGAAAGGTCTTAAGCATCTAGCCCTTCTCCATTTGCAATCAGCATGGTAGCACTCTTGTCTTTGTTGCATGATAAGCATCCTTCTAAATTTCTACTGCCCGAAAGCTAATGGTCTCTTACATAGTGCATGTGGTGGTGGTGGTAGCAGGAGGTTGGGGAGACACTAACAAAATTACTGTCTTGAGGGGGCTTTGTTTTTCCCTAAATGACTTTATGATATAGTCTTTTCTGACTCCCCCCCCACCGAACAACACTCCTCATTGCTCTGTTTCTCTTCTTGTGAAAACATATTTTATTTTCTTTTCCTTTAATGCTTTAAAGACATTACCCTTGCTGGAATATCTGAAAACTAGCCAGCTCTTGGCACCTCTGGAATTGGCCCTTCTATCACCTAGCATTGGAAGGTTCAGCACTCAGCCGCAGTAAGAACTACACAACCTTGCTTATACTACGCATTTTCAGAGTAGATCACATATGACTCAAACCACATACATGTCCTCAATTTCCTGGATTCAGTCCCATCTATACATACAGAGAATGTGTTTCATCCATGATATTTTAGGAGATAATGCTCCACGAACCTCTTATTTTCCATCATCAGGTATTAACTGGCATTTACTTCTCAAATGTCCTTTTAGAAATGTTTGGATAAGTAGAAGGCTGGGGAGAGGCAGCAATAGAAACTTTCCAGAAGAAATGTACATGATTTTATTTCTTTTCATGGCTAGGGACATCTTCCTTCCCAGAGGAATCCCTGAGTGAAGATAGGGCCATATCTGTCTCCTCACAGAGAACGTTCTCACCCTCTTGAAGTTGCTTGGGCCATACATACTCATGATCATGCCAGGCCTCAGCCTAAATCTGCATACTTTCTAATTTAATTTATTTCTCTAAGCTTCAGTTTCCTATGTGTAGAAGTCTAAAAATGTTAGAAACTGTATATTTTGGATTACGTGGGTGATTGAGTTTCTATGTCTATTAATAGTAATTATCTTCTTGCAATACCTACTCAAAATAACTTAATTTTCAATTTGTTTAATTTGATTAGAGACACTTAAAAACTTAACAATTACATTATCTAATTCTGATAATTTTATAGACATAATTTAGTCAGATTAAAATTTTCCATATTTAAAACATTGCAGAGCTGGGGATTTAGCTCAGTGGTTCGGTGGCCTGCCTTGCAAATGCAAGGACCCGAGTTCAATCCCCTGTACCAAGAAAAAAACAAACAAAAAAACATTGCAAAGTGTAATTCCATTTCTATTTGTTTTGATATTCATGGATGTGTTTGCCTATTTTTTCTCTACTTGTAGACAGATTTACCTACTTCCTGACGTGCCTATATATTTATGGCATGCAGCATACACCTTTCCCAATTAACCCGCCTTCTTCAAGTTTAGGAATTCTGGTTCCATGATTTATCTGCTACATTTTCATTTATCAGATGCTGGTCCAGCTGACCCAAGCAGAAAATTGTTCTTAATTGATATTATGGGTTCTTCTTTTGTAAAAGAGAGAAAGGGAACAATTATACAACATCTGGAGGAAACAAAAATATAGAAACAAGACATAAGAAATGCATGAGAACAGGGTGGGCTGGGGTGAAGGGTGGGAGCCTTTGTCTGGTTCTAGGGGTGTGACAGCACTGACCATGCCAAGCTGTCCACTGGAGAGATAAGCCTGTGGGTTCATTTATTAGAATGATGAAAGACAAAATTAACATGGAGGATGCAGAAGTATAAAGAAAGCCAAGGTTTTCAATGATTTTTATTGCCCGTGTGAGAGTAATGTGTGATTGAATAAATGAGAACAATTAGCAGACACATGATTCGTGAGCCAATTGGCAGTGCCTCGGGAAACTTCCAAGATGCACAATCAAGACCTTGTCATATCACCACGAACAATCGTATTATTCAGAATGAGTAAGAAAAAAGCTAGTGGTTGAATTACACTAGTAAGATATCTGAGCTTAGAAAACCTTTATGAAATGGTGGCAAATGATAAAACAAATTAGGCTATGTTGAAATAAGTCTTAAAAGGCATAGAATGATTTAGATTCCCCCTTAGATTGCTACATTTTGCACTAACTCCTTTGTATGTATCTAGAATTAACTCTGCTGAAGAATTGAAGGCTAGGATTAAAGACATACTGAGAAAGCTCCTTGTATCAGATGGCATACAACCCCAGCAGATAGATCGAATTTAGGTGCAGCTTTGGTGGCAAAAATCTTTTGATGATTACAGTAAGCTCATACTTCCTTTCTGCCCTCTTCTCTTCCTTCTTCATCACTGAGAAATTCTGAGTTAAATGTAGGACAGTGGATCTAAAAATGTGAACTTTTTAAGGTTCAGACATTTGATATCAGTGTCCATAATTTATGCTTGTATCACTGTGCAATGTTACATCGTACTGCTACATCGTAATTTGCTTGCCCATACTGATGGTCACTGGAGTTGTCTCAAGTTGGTGCCATCATAAATACAGCTGTCATGAGCACCATCCGCGAGTATAGGTGTGGACGTGTGACTCTATTCATCTGTGTTTCTTATCTTGGCTGGGTCATGTGATAGGCATATATCAAATCTTTTAGGAAATGGTCAGGCTCCTTTCCAAAGTAGTGGTGCCATTTTACACTCCCACAGCAGTGTATGAGAGCCTTTCAGCCCACAGACAGTCCTGTCTCAGTCCATATCCTTTCATCACCTACTCCCTGATCACTACAAGTGTTGATCATCTTTACATCTGACTATTGACCACTCATAGAGCTTCTAACTACCTTGGGAGTCCACTGATAAATTCTTGATATTGAAGGCAAAGTTGTAACAACTGAGAGCAGGGAGCGATCACCTACAGACAGGATGAGAAAAGAAGAGATTGTAAGAGGCAGAAGGAAATCTTTCTGTGTCACTGAAACGTTTGTTTTACTCTCTAGAGTGATGGTTACACAGTCACATTCAAGTCTAAACTGAACAAATTATTTATTTAAATATATGCAGACTTTTGTACTATACCCCAATTAAGTTATTAAAAATAAAATGAAATTTATTAGGAGGTGCAGATGTCCGCGTGGTGTATTGAATGGTTAGATCTTCCCAGGCAGAACCGTGTGTTTCCTCAGGAAACAGCCCATGTGAGAGAGGAGGAATGGGCTTGTAGTTAGAGAAATCAGCCTGGCACTGCAAGTCAGAGGGAGGGAACAAGGACAAGGGAAGGAGGGAAGCTGGGTAGGGCAGGAAGAGAGTCCACTATGGCTGGGCTGTTTGGTCATTTCTTGGGATGAGGGACACAGTCTGTGTGTAAGTCCTTCCTCTCCTCCATCTTCAGTGTTGGATTCTGGGTTCATGATCTGAAACACATCCATCAAGGGAGGCCAGAAGGGTGCAGTGCCCACCAGGAATTCCAGCCCCTCAGGAGTTGAAGGCTGGAGGATTCAAGATCGAGGGCAGCCCTGGCAGTTTAAGGAGATCTTGTCTCAAAATAAAATAAAACAATAAAAATTAAAAAGAGCTGGAGGTATAACTCATTGCTAGAGCCCGCCTGGGCTCAATCCTCAGCACCACAAAAAAAGAAAAGAAAAGAAAAGAAAGACTAAAGAAGAAAAGAAAAGTACACACCAAGAGAGGTGTAAAAAGGAACATGAAGAACACAAGTCTACTTTGCCACCTTGCGCTCAGTCCTTTGCGGGACTCTTAACTCACAGAGACCTTTGATTCAGCTGGGGTCACGGCAGCAAGGTGGTGTGACGTTTGGAGATGTAATTATATTTGGAGTCAGTTAAGCCCATATTTGAATCACAGTTTCCCAGCCATATTACAATAGGAAAATACTAGACATGTATTAAATACTAAGTATTAAATACTAGACATGTATTAAAGATGATTTCTATTTTTTTTTTAATTTCACTACATGATTCAGGCAGGACTTCAACTCACTATGTAGCCCAGGCTGGCTGTGACTTTGTTGTAATCCTCCTGCCTCAGCCTCCAGAGTGGTGGGATCACGGGGGTTTGCCGCCACACCAGCTTTATTCATAATGTATTAAAGTCTCTTTTTTCTCATTAGTAAAATTACATCTATTAATGGAGGATGTAGTTTAGCGTTGAGTCATTTGCCTGGTATGCCTGAGGCTGTGGGTTAGATCCCCAGCACTACAAATGAACATACACACCCCTCCTGTTAAGTTTCTCACTGAATCTTAGCCTACTTCCTACAGGTAATCCTGAACATCGTAAAGCTAGAATTGTTGAATTTAACTTTTAAGTCTTATCTTTAGCGAAGAAAAGAATTCAAGACGGCTTTGGATCATGTTTCTTTATCATCAACTAAAGTTGGTGACTAGATGATTTGAGTTTCTCCTTTATTTCTAAATTTCTAGTCTGTGTCTTCAGTAACAGCCATACTTTTCCTTCTGTGTTTTAATAAGAATGTTTTGAGACTAAAAACAAGAATACATTTTTCCAAACAAAGTAGCCCGCATAACAGCAGAGACGTGAACCAAACTGAAAAGATAGCAAACACGGGATGAGTGCTATTCATCACAAAAACCTGACATGACCCAATGTCAGATTCTTCTAAATGCAAAAATTAATTATATCCTCGGGGAATGCCCTATTTTATTCCACAACAGACAATGACAAGAGCCACTCTTACCCATACTCCAACTTTTAGAGGTTGGAATATCTTTTTCCAAGCATGAATTGTGTAACATTTCTCAAATTACTCTAAATTTTGAGAATTATGTTTGTTTCATATTTGATCTTGGGATTAATCTCTAGTTCAGCGAGGGTTAACAGAAGTTGTTTCAGCTAAAGAGCAATGCGCAGTGTACATGCTCCCCTGAGTCCATTCTGTATTATTATTAAAGACTATATGCTCAGGCTTTTCACTCCTTTTGCGCAGGGAAATCTTCCTGAGCCTGGCTCAACCTGCACGGTTGCACACGCGGTGTGTGCTGCCCCCTACTGGAAGAGGGCAAAGCCACAAGGCCGGCACCCATCAATCCATGGCTGTTCTCTGATGTATGCACAAGATTAGGGCAGATATACCAGAAGGACTAGTCAGGGCAGGAAGCAGAGGTAGGCCGGCCTTAGTTTAAATCATATCACACCTTCACTGTCTGTCTGTCCTCCTGGGTAGCCAGCCTAACTGCCAAAGCTCGGTTTTGTCACCTATAAAGCAGAGCGAGGAGTATGAAATCCCATAAGATAGCCGTGGGAATTAAATTCCACCCAGAAAGCACCTGGAATAGAACACACAACTAATAAGCACCAAAGCAGGAATACTCACTCCAAGAGCGACTTCCTATTTTCTGCAAACAGAATCATAATGTCTCAATCGACTTCCCGTCCTCGTCATGTCCCCGTGAGAAAGGAGTTCTGCCTCCTCAGACACCCCGCCCTGCGCCCGGGCTGTGTCACAGCACACGCTGCTTTTCTCAATTAACAGTATCTTCCCTTTAAAATCCCTTGCATGACTCATTTTTTCCTTTGTAAGCACCAACGCGCTCTCGTGTTGAGCAACAGCTCTACGGCAGTCGTGAAAGCCGAGTGCTGCCCATGAGTGCGACAGTTCTAAACTCTGCTGTGCGGAGCGCCTCTGGCAGGATCCAACCAAGGTCCCCCGTTGGGTCCGCTCTTTCCCACCTTCAATAGCTGAGTTCTTTCTGTCCTGGTCCTCCCTGGACCGTTTCCATATGGGCTTCTCCTTTGGTTTCAGAACATGGTTCCGTTTGCTCCTTTCTTGCTTTCCCCTGCCATCCCCCACGTCCACCGTGGACATAACCCTCGACCTGGCATTTTGCCCTTGTCCTTTCTTTCCACACTGTCTGCGGTCTCGTCTCTCCGTGTTGCCCACTGCCCTTCCGTGACTACAGATGCACCGCTCCCGGCCACGTGCCCTTCACAGTCTGCTCACCGAGGGCCACCGACCTCGAGAGGGCTCATTGGTGTCCTTTCTCACTGTGTCCTGCACGTGCTTTCCATATTGTGACACTTTATTCATCACTCTGGCTCACACTGCAGCATTGGTTTTGATTTATTTCACCTTCCTCCCCATCATTCAGTGAAGAGTCTGAAATCTCTTCCAGAAATATTTTCCATTTCAAAACACTCATTTTCCTTTTCTATTCCCACAGCCACAGGTCTGCATAAATCCCAGAAGCAGGTCCTCTCCACTCAGAGTGATTCCTTAATGACCCTACCACCCACCTCCCTTAGCCCCGGGCTTTCTGCACCATCCCCTGCCTTAAAATCGCTCAGGGACAGAGTTAGAGTTGTATAGAATCAAAACAAAATGGTTTAGAAGAAAAAGAATTGGTTATTCCCACGAGCTCGTTTTATTAGTGAGGAAACCTAGAACTGGGCCTTCGCTCCAGGACGTAAGGCCACCTGGAGAATGGTTCTACCCTACTGTGCACACGGGAGTCAGCATAGTCACTGTGGTCTGTTCACTTACTCGTACATGCACCCCGCCCAAGGCGCTCATTTGTTGTTTGTTTTCTCTCCTCTCCTCTCCTCTCTCTCTCTCGAGCTCGTTTTATTAGTGAGGAAACCTAGAACTGGGCCTTCGCTCCAGGACGTAAGGCCACCTGGAGAATGGTTCTACCCTACTGTGCACACGGGAGTCAGCATAGTCACTGTGGTCTGTTCACTTACTCGTACATGCACCCCGCCCAAGGCGCTCATTTGTTGTTTGTTTTCTCTCCTCTCCTCTCCTCTCTCTCTCTCTCTCTATCTCTCTCTCTTTGTGCAATTCCTTTTGCCTGGAATAACCTGTACCTCAGCTTTCCTTTTGCCTTTCTAACCCTTCACTGTGGGAGCTGTGCCCACCGTCCATGAAGGCATACCACTCATTCCAACCCCATAATTATTATGTCCTCTGAGCTACCATAGTTCTGTTTTCCTCCTTAACTTTGGCATCCATGATTTGTTTTTGTACTTGGTAAGAAAGTTGAGAGTTGTTCTGTAGTAAGCCATTTCTGGCTTTTTTTAATTGTATAGAAGATTGCAGTCTGAGAGTTTGTCTCCCGTGCTAAGCACAGGAATTTCCAAGGCCCCGACCTTGGATGTTTAATTGCTCCTTCTTCTAAGAACGATGATCCCTGGGACTGAGTCCATCCCAATCAGGAGCAAAGCCAAGAATGAGGGGCCCAGAGCTGGGGCTGGAGGGGTCTCTTGCTCCCTGCTTAAGATTTGACTTAGCACAATACCTCTTTAACCAGAAACAGCTGGGTGCCTTCTGCCCAAGTAGAGCATGCCAGATGGAGCAGCATCTGCCCCCTGCCACCAGGATGTCTCAGCTGTGAGAGATGTCATCACACCTTACCTACCACCACATACAGAATTCTAGCCCATTAGACATCTAATAGAATGTGTGGGTAGTTACATGGCACTTTACATAGGTTTACACGCTATGCCTAATTCTCTCTACCATATTTCTGTATCCCTTGGTATTTTCTGGAGTTTGTTATCAGACCTGACGAGGATGCACCAGAAGTGCATTAGATACCAGTCACACATCTACATGTGTGTTTGTGCAACTATAGAAATGGTTTCAATAGCACAGCTTCCAGAAATGTTTACAGAATATGCATGCCAGTAGCTAAGAAGGCCAATCCCTCGATTCTTTGGGAAGCTACCAGTATGAAATAAATAAACACAGCTTTGTGAGATTAGAGGTAGAAAAGCACTTGGCATCCCTCCGTAGCCATCCACCTCCTGGATGTCTCTTTATTGTTCAGCTCATGCTGTCTGCTGGAGAAAATAGGTATGCACTGCCTAAATCACCAATACACAGCACTGTCACATAACCTAATCATTTTATATCTTGCAATATATTGGTCCAGTATTGCACAATGTCATGACTTCATCCCAAATGTCCAAGAAGAAAAATAATTAACAGGTGGATGCTGATATCTCATTAAGGCTGAGAGGAGCAATATAGCAGTACCGGAGTCCTTTTAAATCTCCTTGTGTTGTTCCCTTTGTATTAACACAGAAGGTAGCATTGCACTCGGGCATGGTAGCACACATCTGTTATCCCAACACTTTGGGAGGCTGAAGCAGGAGGATTGGAAGTTCAAGCCCAGCCTGGGGAACTTCAAATCTTAGTGAAGCCCTGTCCCAAAATAAAAATTAAAGAGGGAACAGGGTTGGGGATTTAAGTCAGGGCAGTGGCCCTGGACTCAATTCCCAATAGCACAGGGAAAAAAAAGAAAAGAAATAAAAATGCAAGTAAAACTTTCAGAACTAAATAAACATTACATCAAAATATAAGCAAACTCTCAGTACAATAGACATTGATTTTTATCATTCATCTTATGTTCCATTTTTCTTCTTCACGTTAGAGCTTTTGTGTTTTGATTAAATTATCCCCTAACCCAAATCATGTGCACTATGAGACATTTCTCTAGAGAACGGAGGAATTATTTGTGTATACATGGCTGGAGAGAGAGAGAGAGAGAGAGAGAGAGAGAGAGAGAGAGAGGGAGGGAGAGAGGGGGGGGGGGAGGGAGGGAGGGAGGAGAGAGAGAGAGAGAGAGAGAGAGAGAGAGAGAGAGAGAGGAAGGGAGAGAGGGAGGGAGAGAGGGAGGAGAGAGAGAGAGAACAAAAGAAAGAGGAGAGAGAGAGTGGCTGGCACAGGACTTAGGCTGGCAAGTCTGCACCCTGCCAGGCAGAACTTCAGGCCACCAGCTCCGAGAGTGGATGCAGCCCGGAGTCTGGAAGCTGACTCCATCTCCAGAGAAACAATCCATTGCTCTTTGGTGCCTCAGGCTTTGCTCTGGAGGCCCCCACGCCAACACATGAGGCCCCCTCCAGTTGTGAAGGGCAGTCTGTTCTGCTGAAAGATCCACTGGTTTCTGTATGAAACCCTTCGCTGAAATGGACCCTCCAGAAAGTGCAGAACTGAGAGAGAGGGAAAGGCAGACCTGTGGCCACACTTGTGCTGGTAGATTCACTGGTACCCATGGCAAGAGTTCTCTAGGACTTTTTGTTGGCATGAATCAACACACACACTCTTTGCCTTCTTCCTCTTGGGTCAGTTTTCTATAACATGAAAGCTAGATTCAGCTCTGTATGGTTCAACATGTACCACATATGCATACTGGGAAGAGAAATAGTTCATGGTTTCCAGAAAGGGGCAAAAGCACCAAGAGAATTTCACAGCATCTTTCTGTCCCTTTTATCTTATCCATAGTACTGTGATGAGGGCGGGGCCAAACCAGTCACTCAAGTGTAGTGATTTAGTAACCACACACCCTGAATCCCAGCATCACACACTCTACATTCAGCCGCCTCTGAAAGAGGAAGCCCCACCTCATGTGCATGTGGCTTTGGGGGACATCTAAGCACAAGTCACAACAGACAGCCAGCAAGAGAGCAGAATGGTGTAGACACTGTGGGAAACAGCTGGGTAGCTTTTTGAGAATTAAGTATAGAGTCCCCCTGCCGCCCCCCAATTTCACTCCTATATGTGCATAGACCCAAGAAAAGGGAAAATGCATGGTCCCCTAGAAATCTGTGCTCACACGTACAAATGTTCACAGGAGTGCTACTCCTAACATCCAAACAGTGGAAATAATACAAGAGGCCATCAACAGATAGATGGATAAATGACACACAGCCCTGCACTGGAAACCTATCAGCAAAATATATATTTATGTGAGGATCACATGGGTGGACCTTGAAAGTATTGTACGAAGAAGCCCATCACAGAAGGCCAATGTACATACTGTCTAATTCATACATATTGTGTATGAAAAAACCAGAATAGGAAAATCCATGGAGACATGGCTCACCACTTGACGGGATAGAGCGTTGCTTGGTTTCTTCAGGGTGAGGGGCAGAAAATGGACTAAAATTAGACTGTGACTAAATTAGACTAAAAAGCCTGCACCTACTAAACAATGTTGAATTCTGCATTTAAAATGAGTATTTCATGGTATGTGGATTGTATGCCACTGACGATATCAAAATAAAATTAAACAAATAAATCACTAGGCAGCCAAAGTTATAAAAATTTTTCTCTGAACTCATTTTCACTTTGAAAATGTAAAGTCTCTGAATTAAGGCCATTTTTATTTATCAAGGCTGAACGTTGTGACTCTCCTCCCTGCCTCTGTTTCACGTGAACTTCGATTTTTCATCTGCTGAGTCCAGCATTCTTGGACCCAGAGAATGTGGAGGGGGAATTCCACGTTTATGTGCCTCTTTCCAAGAGAGCACAGACTACGGAAATCTCAGAATGCCCGTTGGATGTGCAGGAAAAAGCTTTGCTGCACCTCGAAGCCAAGACCTGTAATCTCTATCACAATGCTCTGTCTTCTGGTTCTTAAGTGGAAACCTGGAGACTTGGAAACATGTGGGGCACCACACACAGGACTGCCCAGCACGCAGGACTGCCCAGCATGCACAGGACTGCCCACCAAACATGGGACTGTACATGCATCTTCCAACCTAACCTCGCATTTGTTTGTTGAGAAAAAGTTAACACGGAGTATGAACTTCTTTTTAGCTTCGGGGATCAGCTATTACCCAGGAAATTTCTCCAAGAAGACGGTGTCAGTTATTTTGTATTTAATACCACAGATATGACCTTCCACCATTTCAAAGAACCTTCATCCGAAAGTAGAAGGAAGTTAAGTGACGGGGAAACGGAACTACTTTTTTTTACAAAGTGAAGCAACTCACAAGCCCGCAGTGCAGCAGTTTGCCATCAAACTTGGCTTTAGTGTCTTGCTGCAGACCTTGCTAAATTTAGTTCAGCATCAATCAAGACAGCAGATAAGTTTAGTTGTTGTTTGAACGACACCGATTATTTTCATGGAGAAATTCAGAGTATTGTTTTCCATAGATCAGTTGTATTCAACTATTGAAAGGGACAATAAGCCACAGATCTTGATTAATGCAGTCTGACCAAATGAACAATATTAATGATCCCAATGCTCTGAAATGCACAAAGGCAGAAGCACAGAGACACTGCAAGGAGAAGCCTAGCAGGGAAAGAATACCTGAATAATGCTTTTTTAAAAAGATGATAAAAAGCATAGCACTGGAAATATTTCACATTTCAGAATAATGGGACAGTTCTTCTTTGTTCCCAGACATGGCTAGAAGTGTTAACACTTTCAACTTTCATTCTTCCCAGTAGAATATATTTTTAAAAAGCATTTTGTGTATTACTAGTTAGTTCTTAAAGCTCTCATATATCTAATATAGAAATATGCTGTCTTATATCTAAGGACTAACTCATTTGCAATTATACTTCAAGTATACAAAGTACTTTATGTTTTCTGAAAGCCATCGTATATTTCATGTCAACTTCGCCCACAAAATTTCCAGAACTTGGGTAGGGAAAATATTGTGATACATAATTTACAAACAGATGGAGGTATAGGAAGCAAGAGTAACTTCCCTGAGGGACTTGATGTATGATTAAAATGATCAAGGTAACTGTGAGTCATTCTGACCCTAAATGCAAAGTGTTCTTTATAAAAGTTTAATTCTGATTTTCTTTTCAGGTAAAAGTATTTTTTATTCTTTTTTTAATCAACGGGGTAGTACTGAACATTAGATAATGTCAATAGGCTATAAAATTTAAAGAACAAAAACATGAGAAGTCCTACTATACACGGAAAGGATGTTTACCACAGTAAGTGTATATAATTATCATACTCAAGGCTACCATAACAAAACTCTCATACTTCTAGAGCCCGGGAACTTGAAGATGGAGGTGCCAACAAGGTAAACTTCACTCTGGGCTTCTCCTCATGGCCTGTGGGTGGCCACCGTCTTGCTGTGCATGCACAGACTTTCTTGCACGTGAGACACCGGGTAGGCAGAGACAGCAACTTTCTGTGTCTCACCTTGTAGGGATCCATCCACCAGGAAGGTCCTAGCCTCACGAATTCATGCTGGCCAGATACCCCAGCTCTGAATACTGTCACTTTGGGAGGTAGGGCCAACAACATGGGGAACTCAGATATTCAGTCCATAGCCATACACTAACTGCATCGCAAACTTTTTATAAATTATATTTGCAAACTATCCCCATTACCATAAAAGTAATCTATCAGCAATTGAATATCCACATAATATTCAACCTCATGGGTTGAGTGAAAAGTTCATTTATTGAATGTGGGTAAAATGAATGCTCTTATCTGTGTCTTTGTTCTCTGGAGTTGGCAGTTTTATACAGCTACAGATGACATATTAGCAGAAATATTTGACAATTTAAATAATATTGCTAGTGATTTTGTTTCTTGAGAGAAATCCTATAAGGGAATTATAACCTTGGGCTTGAATAAGTTAAGAGTATAGAGAACCTTCACATTTATTATTCTATTTTACTCTTCTTATAAGTATTTAAAAAATCAGAGCAAGCATGTTTAAACATGTTTTTATACATTAGAAAATCAAAGCATACAGATTTTTAAAAAAGGAATACTTGTCTAAATTCAACTTCAAGTAGTTATAAGAGTTGGAATTAAGGCCCAGCCTGTAAGGCCCTTTGGGTGTTATCTTTACAGTCTGAGAAATTCATGAGAACAAGAAGGGGCCAGGCTGGCTTGTACAAAGTATATCGTTCACCTGGAACCTAGAGCTCTTTTGCCTCTAGGGTTCTCTTGCTTCTGCTTCGGCAACTGTTTATCTCATCTGGTCTTTTGGTAATGGTAACTATCCAACTTTGTAGCTACTTCCTTGGACTTGAAACTCTGGATTGTGCTTTTACTGCCAGTAAAAAAAAGAAGATTAACTTGGAAAACAAGAAGTACAGCAGAAAATCTAGGAGGCTCCTATCTCAGAGCTACTGTGTAATCTAATATTTTATTGCTGATATAAAAATGTATATTAAATATCTGCACATCATAATCTTCAGTAAGTAGAAGCTACACATGCCAATGTCTTTCAGATCATTCTGACAGCGTTCTTTTTAGCAGAATAAAACTTGTTCTAACAAAAACAACAACTCGCTTTTCTAAGGAGAAGGAATGCAATTATTATGATCCGGAGAGAAACTAGAACATGATAAGATCATACTTAAAATCATCTTTCAAATAAGAACTAACATTTACATCAAGGAAGAATTAAACTTCTGTCATGTTTTAGATCTTGGGTGTCCCCCAGTTCTCATGTATGTGGAAGTGATTGGATCTGGGACCCCTACATGCATCAGTGAGTCGGTCCACGGAGGAGGTCAGCTGCTGAGCTGCTGTGGTCAGAGGAGGCAGTCACTGGGGATGTGAACAGAATGTATTTGTCTCCCTCCAGCTCCTCCCTTCTCTCACGTCCTGGTGGCCATGACCTGAGCATTTGTTCCATCCCCCCAGGCCCTTCAGCCAAACCCTTTCTGCTTTCCAAACACCTAACCACGGACAGAATCTTCTGAAACTGTGAGCCCAAGTAAACCTCTCCTCCCCTTACAGTGGTGAGAGCTGGGAATTGTATCCCAGCGATGAGAAAATCACTGTGGCAGACTCTGAGCACTGTGAGAGACTAAATTAGAAGGATGAATGACACAGGAGTGAGATCAGCTCTTCTTAGGTGAAAACACAAGACGTTGTGTGAGATTTCAATTTCAGTGAAACTGAGCCCGTGTAACAGCTCCAGGAACTGGAGAGTGATTGTAAATGAGGAAGTTCATTTCTATGTAAACTGTCTCCCTCTGTCAGAAGGGGAAAACGTGTTTATAGAAAAGTGCTGTTCAGACATCATCCTCTAGAAGAAAATCACGAAAGAAAAGATGAATGTAGCATCTTTGCCTTTACCCCAAAACCTTGTCTCGTAGACACCAGCCTAGGATCTGTTTCAGAGACGCACCCCATGGCAAAGGGTGGCTGCAGTACTGCGCTTTGATGAGGGATGAAGACTGTCCGGCAAAACCTTGTGTTCTCATGATTTCCGTGTTTGTGATCAATTTGATCAGCTGAGGGATGGATGAAATAAAGAGCATTATCTACTCCATTTAATATTGTAAAGTTGAAATAAGATTACATAGTAAATGCTTAGTGTGAGGTTATTACTGAATAATTATTGAAGTCATGGATATTAAAAGTTTCTTATAAACACAAAATAACCACATTTTAGAACATTTGATGAAAGCAACAGTGGTATTATAAATTATATTTTTATCCTATAATTGTAATAAACTGTTGACTCTTCTTTCTGGCTACTGTTCAATTAATTGCAATCCATAATTAATCAGTTTGTTCTGAAATACATGATGCTGGCTATTCATTATGCCCGAGAACCCAATTATAAGCAGCTCTGTTAGTCAGCTCAGGCTGCTGTCACAAAAGACCATGGCTGGGAGGTTTGAATAACAAAAACACATTTTATCATAGTTCTGAAAGCTGGAAGTCTGCATCAGTGCCCAACAGAATACATTCCTAAATGAGGGCTCTCTATGTGGAGTCCAGATGGACATTGTTTTTGCTGTATACACACACAGCAGTAAGAAAGATATCTTTCTCTTCCTACCTCTTCTGATAGGACACAATGGTCATAATGAGACCTTGCTCTTCTGACCTCATTTAACCTTAATTAGCTCCTAAAGATCCTATGTACAGATATAGACACATTGAGGGCTGGGGGCCCAGTGTATGAATTTTGTGTTGATACAATTCAGTCCACAGTAACTGCCAAGTCCAATTAGAGAGAATCATCATTGTGTTTTGAAGAGCAGAGCAGAACACAGGCTTTCAGAAAACTTGAGTGAACAGAATAATAGTAATAATATATGCAGCATACTCTTTTCCTTAATGAGAAGAGTTAGATCCCCATATTAGAATGAGAAAACATCCAGTTCCATAGACCAAGATATTTGTTTTCAAACTAGGAGAAGATACAGATTGTAGGAGAGGGTTGTTATGTTTGCATGATTATCATCCCAGAGCTAATTAAGACATTTGTGCAAAAAGATTTCTCATTTTATAATAATTATTACAATAGGCCAAATTTGTTTACAGACACTCTCCATGAAAGTTAAATAGATCTCATCATGGAAGAATAACTTCAACCCCATATTGGGTAACCTTATCTTCATTTTTGTGAAGGTCTCTGTGTTTAAATGAAACACATTGATTGGAATAGGTTTCTCTTGGTTATTGAACTTGCAAAAGGCCTACTAAATACCATTATTCTCCTACTGATCAGTATTAGTTCCCACAGATAATTGTTCGTGTGGTAATCATCAGCTATCAAGAAAGAAGCCAATATAAAAAGTTGACTCACCAATAATCTAGCCATTTCACACGTCTGGAACAATCTATTGACTCAAAAGCTCCAATGTACCATCCATATCACATATCAGGTATGCAAATGGCTATGAATATATATTAAAACAGCCATAAATTCTACAGACAAAAAAGTAAGCAGAAATCTGTTTATTAGAAAGCCAGGCTTTTCTGGTGGTAGTATTTAGATAAAGGTTGTGTGCTGGTAACAAGAAGGATTCAATTACATAGAATTGAGATAGAATGGGAGAACTATTATATTCAAGTTTTCTGTAATTCTGAGAAGACAGATTCACATCCCAAATTGAGAAGATCAGAATTTTACACATGATCCACAACTCCAAGTGAGGAGCACCAGCCTCAGTCCTCGGGAGACAGCAGCCACGTGGGGAACATCCGCCCTAGGGACTGGGAGAGTCCTGGGTTTTGTGGTTTCATCTCACCTTCTCTAGGCTGTTGTCATAATGCAAAGCCTAGCCTGATTTTGTTACTTAGTTTTAAGTAGACTGGTACTTACAGTATGACTTGAAAAGAATGATCATACTTTTCCCGAGACCGTCGTTCATCCCATTACTGTTTAATGGGCTACGATGGAACCATACTCTACGTGGTTTAGTTAGCCCTACTTTTTTCAGGCACTTGAGAAATATTTTATAAGGCAATGATTTCTATTAAATAATGACCCAAATAACACACCAGCCTTTTGAGGCACTTTATAATAAGTCCACTGGCTACTTCCACTCTGTACATCTAAAATGGCTAGCCGTGAAAATAGTACAGCAAAATAATTTTGCACTGCGCGTTATTTTTTTTATTACATACGGTCATTTTTTAAAAACCTTAAAAACTCAACTCCTTTTGGACACAGTATTCAGCCTGTTTTCTGAATAGAAAATGAGCAAAACTGAAATATTACTTAAATCCTCTCTTGCTTTAGAAGCAGTTTTGGTGACATGCAAGCAGTTTCCCATGCTACAAAATTCCATGGCCTGGCTGGATCTTTATATGTGTCGTAGCTATAGTCCCATGCCAGCAGCTCCTCTGGAAGTGAGTAGGGCTTCTCTGAGTTGTGCCTGAGGAGCAGTGGAGCTGTTAATGGACACATAGGATTATCTGATCAGAGGCTCACTGGGAGGAAGACGCTCTTTCTAATTCCAGTCTCCTGGGCCATCATTCAAATATATTATTCATGTAGCTAATGAGACAAGAAGAGCTTGAACTATAATTGACTTGTATTCTCTGGGGAAGTCAGCTCGGAGAGCATATCTAAATAAATTCCCCAAGTGTGCTGTAGACAGCAAGTATTATAATTAATTTACCTGTCAGGCCGAAAACAGAATAAATGAAGAACTGCTCACTTCTTCCCTCACCAGCGCTCAGATCCAGGACTTTCTGGGGGAGGGTAAAACCCCAAAACCACCTTTCCATATTCTAAAATATAAATATAATCTGATATCACAGTGTGGTATAACTGTTCATGCATGTGTGTAGGCATATATGTATAAGTGTACACATGCATGTGTTCTTATTTTTCCAAACACTGTCATGCAAAGAAAATAAAAACACATGTGTCATGTAATGAAGTTCTAAATGTGGTAAAGTTCAGTTATATTAAATACAGTATTGTGATATTATTTATCCATATAAACAACCATAATATTCCCCTCTTTATAATATCATGTCTAAAAATTGATAATTTCCTTACAATTTAAAAATTAATTATAATGCTTTAGCTCATCACAGCTAAATTGATTTCTTCCCACTGCAATAAAAAGGGACAATTTAAAAAAATCACAATTTTAAAAATAAAACCACAATCACAACGAAGAAAGGAAAGGATATTGGCACAGAGGGGGCATCTGAACATATTTTTGGAGGACTCAAAGCCTACAGATGAGTGGTATCTGATGCTTTAGGGCAAAGAAACCTATAATCCAGGGAACAGAAGAGAGCTGTCTTCATGGAAAAGGGTGTAATTTCTTGACAAAGCTCAGAAGTTCACATTGTGGAGAAGACAATTTCAAGCAGAGAGCAGAAACAAGGACAGCTGTGGAACACTGTCTCCAGCTCTACCTCCTGAGTGGCTCCACTCCACTGCTCTCCAGAGCCCGGCACCCAGGCCTGGGATAAGGGACCTCAGTGGCAGTGTAGTGTGTGGTGTGAGGTTGGATTTAGGAAAATTAAACGAAATTCGAAGTTCCCAGCCACGTATGATTTCTAATTCAGCAATAGACACAGCCTGAATTATTCTCATGGCCAGAGGACATAGGCTGTCATCGAGAAAAATGTGATGACCTCAGAAAGCATGGTTTTTAAGTATTGAGATTAAATACAAATAAAAATGTCATCTATACACATGTGGCTGTAGCTTCGCTCAAAGGGGAACAGACAGCTGGATACCACGAGAAAACAGCCCACATCACAGCAAGCAATAGAAGAACAGCTGGAGGAGCCAGAAGAAAAACATAGTACAAAAACTCCTCTAAAATTAATTCCCCATAGAGGAGCACAGGCTATCATGTACATGTACGAACTCATCGGTCCCTCGAAGCCAACTGTCCACTGTCACACCCACTGTCACGACACCACTCCGCGCACAGAAAACGGCAAGGAGAAGCCAACAGCTCAAGGGAGAGCGCAAAGAAAACTTGTACCGCAGATCACTGTATCTGACCGGGCATCCAATTTAAAAGTGTTTTAGCAAGAAAGAAGAGAGTGAGAAAAGCATCATTCTCCAGAATTAAAAGACAGATCCTAGGACCACTATCGCCAAGTAACAAAATACCCAAAATGTTAGCTGCTCTTAAAACACATCCTGCTCGTGGTCTCATGGGTTAAGTATTGAGAATGCGCTCAACAACAAGGGTTTGTTGCTTCTCTATGATTTCTGAGCCCTCACCTGGGAAGGAGCAAGCAATGACAAGCAGTGACCCAAGGAGCAGGGGACTGGAACAGCCCACAGAGGGCCTCGTGCATCAGCCTGGCAGTGGCTGCTTGCTGGCTTTGCTCTTGGTCTCAGCTGACCTTGGACCACATCTGGACTCTCCACATCTCCTGGTCTTGCACAAAGCAAAGATTATAAATCGGCTCAATCTCTGAGGGCTTCAGGGTGCTGGTGAGACGCACGAGCTGGTGATGCATATCTGCATCTCATTTAATGACCCAGGTTTAGAGCACAGTTTGACATCATTGCCAAAGGACGCCACTGGTTGTAAACAAGACACCAAGTCTTATCCAGATTCAGGAAGGTAAAGCACAGACCCTGCTTCTTGGGAGAGGGTGCATTGGTGATTGGGAGGCACCTTTTGGGATTGTCACAGCTTGAGTGGCAGCAGAAAGGCCTAGCATAGAGAATTTCAAAAGGCCCGAGTCCAACACATTGATGTTAAATTTAGAAACATTTACAGTTAACAGATCTTCTAAGGTTTCCAAGAAGAGCCGATAATCAAATATAAAAGAGCAGAAAAGTTTATGAAGAATCTGAAATGCTACACAAATACCTTCAAATTTCTGCAAAACTCATTAATTTTTTTTTGGTTTGTTTTCTGTTTTTTGAGATAGGGTCTCACTATGTAGTTGAGACTGACCTGGAACTCACTATGTAGCTCGGGCTGATCTTGAACTCACAGAGATCCTCCTGCCTCAGCCACCCGAGTGTTGGGATTACAGGCGAGCACCACCATGCCCAGCTAAAACTCATTAATTCTTGACAAAGAGGCCAAGGAAATTAAATTAAGACAAACAGTCTTTTCAACAAATGTTCCTAGGATAAATAGGTGAAAATAAAAAAAAAAAAGTGCATTCTCCTCTCTAACCATACATAAATTGACTCAAAATGGATTGAATACCTTCATACAGCTCTAAAATTTAGCTTTTAGAACCGAAATAGACGTTAAGTCTTTGTAAGCATGTATTTACCATATTGTTTCAATGTGATTTTTAAGATTAAAGAGTTTTGTGCATAAAAGGAAAGTATCAAGAAAGTGAAAAGGAGACCCACAGAATGGGAGGGATACTTTGGCATCCTGTACCTGCACCCAGAATAAGAAAAGGCCCTTAAAACCCAACAAGGTAATTTTTTAAATGGGCAAAGGAACGGAGTAGACACTGCTCAAAGAAAACACTTAAAGAACCACACTTGGAAGCAGCCTGTGAGTTCACTGACAGATGAATAAGTATGGAAGATGTGTCGTTTACACACAACACGGTGCTGCTCAGCCTCAGAGAGGGATAAACTGGGGTCATTTCTAAAAAAGTGGGTGCAGCTTGAGACCACGATATTCAGTAAATAAATCAGACTCACAAGCTTAAGCAGTCCATGGTCTCTCTTTCATGAGAAACTCATGATATAAATAAAGAGCAAAATTAAAGTCAGATAACAGGAGGTAGGGAGGGAGATCTTTTTCACACGGGAAGGGGATCAAGGAGGAGGTGGTAGGGAGGGAGAAGAGGCAAAGTGGATGAAAAGACATTAAAATGTGTTCTGCGCATGTACCAGCCCCACACAGGGGACAAGGTTCTTGTGTATTGCAAACGGGTGCTCATAAAAAATAAAAATGGAAAAAAAACTGATCCAATATGTAAAACAATAAGAAACACTTTAAAGCAACTCTTAACTTCAGGTTAAGAGCTGATAAGCGTAGGCATCTGAGTGCCCTGCCCCAGGGCTGAAATTAATTGGGTGGCGTCAGAAGCACGCACCACACAGAAAACAAGTCCGCGGCTAAGTCCCAGCTCTAGCGGTGCGTATCAGGCCCCTCTTTGGTGATTTAAGTTTGGCAGAATGAATTAGAGTCAAAATTGTTTCCTTCAGTTGTTCATGCTTAACCCTGATTATTTTCCCCCAAAAAATGTTATTACAAATTAACACCTAGTAGCTGCATCAGGTACAACCTGTGGATATACGTTCATTGATTTGGAAATTCCACTGCTGTTTAACAATTAAGTTGACCTCTCTGTTTTACCATGCTATTTCTTCTGCCGATAAGAAGCCTTCTCAATATTGTGTACAATAATAGTTATAATTATTTAATATTCATTAGTCTCCTGTAAAATTTAATTTATCATATTCTTTAAAGTTACTAAAATAAAATTTGAAAAGCTACACCTCACAGTGTTTAAAACACTAAAATATTCACATGCTTTGATGCAGGAGAGGTAGCAAAGTTAATTTAAGAACACAACAGGACTCTAGGACAGACTGGAAGATTCACAAACCCTCATGTGTGTCCTTAGCATTCAAACATATTCTTGCATGTGCATCTGCCACTTACAATTTACTGACTTTTAAATTCTTGGATCCAGACCAGATGAGTGAAACATTTAGAGAGTCGTTTCTTTTAGTAGCTGCTTTTCTAATGAAGGGGAAAAAAAAGGAATTAGATATCTAATGTTATGTTACCCAATCGCTACTCTTTTAGAATCTATCGTTTAAATGTTAGTTTACATTGTATGTAATTCTTTTCTTTTTTTAAGGAAGGAAGACATTTTATTAGAAATGGGGAAAAGGTAAGATACCCAGATGATCAGGGTGGTGGACTCCAGAAATATGGAGAACTCCCACTGGATGTCGTTCTCTTTGATAACTCTCTTTACCCAGAATGCCAGTGCCACCATCCTTGACCGCTGTGTCTATCTGGTGTGTGAAATAATTATTCTGATCGCTGTTCCAGTCTCAGCTCCTTCTTCTCTGCCATTCTGCACAGACTTCTTCATTCTTATTCCCAGGAAGAATTTGCCATTTCTGTGATTATCCTTACCCTTTCACGTTGGTCTCACTGTACTGCTCAGTAAATTATCTCCTTCGCATTTCCTTAAAACATATGAGGTCCTTCCCTGATCTTTTCGTACATTATCCAAGCTTTTAGCGACTTAGCAGCTTTTTAATTCCTACTTAGTTTGTCTTTGGCAGCTCGCACAACTCCTGGATTAGCACTGTCAAAGACTGAGTGAATCAACAGACATTCTGAGGGTTTTTAATGAAGGATCATATTTATAATGTCTTGTGCTCTTCAATTTCAAGTTCTAAGAAGGTTTCACTACAGGGAGAGTATCATTGCGATGTAGTTGTTTTATTTTTATATTATGTATTTCATGGCCCTGGTTCTCAGAAATATATTCAGAAAGGAACATAAAATGATGATCGGCAATCTAGCCAGAATGGTATTTTTAAAAATCCATCCTTGGCACAGAAAAAAATGTGATCACAACCTGTCACCACTTTAAACATCATTTTTATGGTTGTGAACAAAATATATTTGGCAGGGATAATTTTAGAAAGGGAAAATATCGTCACCCTGATTTCCTAAATGAAATGGGAATAGAAATTTTCCTCTGCTGTTGCCAGCATATCAAGGTTATCTGCAGAAAATGCTTTTAGATGTATTATGTGTGCTAGGAACAGTTTTATTTGTAAGATTCCTGCCGTGCTCACTGTACTCAGTACAATTAAAAAAAAAAGAAAACACTGTTTGTGGAGGAACAAGGTCAAACTCTCTCAGAAAGCCTAGAAAATATTAAAGTAAAACAAAGCTGAGTATTTATACCCCTAGTGAATACTTAAATACATTTTAGCAAAGCCATGTAATTTCTTGACGGAAGCCATGACAACACGGCTTGGGAAAGGGGATTGCAGGGTGGAAGGGAAGATTCCTGCCTTTCACTTACCCACATAGAGCTGGCTTCTGGTCACTGGCTGGGCTCCATTTCTGCTAAGAGGTTTTGGGTAGCTGATAAGGCGGGGCCCTTGCTGTCCGGATCTTCTGAAGAGGGAGTGCCGTCAAGACCTCAACAGGATGCATCATTCGCTGTCAGTTTCCCACTCGAGTCTGGCACCTACAGGTGGGGCCACCCATTTAGAGATGCCTCACTGTCACCTCTTCACCCCATACTCGTTCTCCAGGTATGGAGGCTATGTCACCAGGTGATACCACATGGAAACATTTCTCTCTACTAATATTCTCTTTCTCTTTTAAACATTAGGCCAGGTGTGGTGGCACACCTCTGTAATTCTAGCACTCTGGAGGCTGAGGCAGGAGGATCAATGTGAGTTCAAGGCCAGTCTGGGATATATAGTGAGTTCAACCCTAGAAACTCATAGGAGATTCTGTGTTTAAAAACAGACAAAAAGATGTTTCCTCTTTGTTTGAACTGGTTAGAAACAGTGATAAAGCACAGTAGAATGAGACAAATAATAATGCTATTTACATTTTGAGCAATCTCCTCTAACATGCTTAATGAGCAGGATATTGATGGATCATTAAAGTCTTTTCTAGTGCAGGCAGGGCGTGTGTTATCCCCATCTCTGAAATATGAGCTGAATCTCCTGAGAATCTAATCATTGAACTTTTTCAGCAGAAAAAAACTAGGTCTATAATTCAGATCATTTGCATCAAAATCCTGTGCCCTCTTCTGTCCAAAATGGAGAAAATGCCACTGCTTCCAAGGAAACAGCAAAGAAAATCTCAGTCAATATGGGAAAGGCTCCTGCCTGGGGTGAACCACTCATTTCCCTTGCACCTGCAGCTGCAGTTTTAAGATGAGAAATCAGCCCCAGAGGGTGAAGCCCTTTCACAGCCCAGGAGAGACCAGATTGCCAGGGAGAGCAGAGCGAGGAGCATTCTGAGGGGTCGAGTCCCCCCCCACAAGGTAAACTCTTGGGCTGGAGCCTGATGCTGATAAGAAGGGACGCTTTGCTGCAGAGGGTGTACTTTAAAAGGCCATGTCCGTGGTGAGGACTTCCATGTCTGCGTGTCACTGTCAGCCTCTGCGACTTGGACTCCTGCTACATTGTATACCTGGCATAATGAAAACACGAACAATGAAGGAGATAGTGGAGGAACGGAAGAATAGCACGTGCTTTAATGCTGCAGAGGGTGTACTTTAAAAGGCCATGTCCGTGGTGAGGACCTTCCATGTCTGCGTGTCACTGTCAGCCTCTGCGACGTGGACTCCTGCTACATTGTATACTTGGCATAATGAAAACACGAACAATGAAGGAGATAGTGGAGGAACGGAAGAATAGCACGTGCTTTAGAACAGTCTCTTTCTCCTTTATTTTTTGTTGGTTTGCTGTGCTGAAGATGAAACCCAGAGCCCAGTGCATGTCCGGCAGGGGCTCTATCCCCCGAGCTGTGCCGCAGCCACGGGAAGTAACCTTACAGCGACTTCGGCTTGGCTCCACTGATGACCGCTTTTACTTTTTCACTCCTTTCCATTACATTTTTCACATGTTATATTTGATTTTATTTACTCACAGTTGAAAGGACATCAACAGAATTTTAAAATTTACCCTAGAGCTACTTACAGTTAGTTCATTGCCATTCAGGAAAAAAATGAGCTGAAGAAATTGGGGGAAATATCTTTAGAGCACAGTGAAACAAAGAAAAAAAAAAGGCTGCATTCCAAAAAATACTGTTTATAGAATTCAACAAAATAAAACATGTTTATGAGCAAATAATTTCATACATGGGCCATCAGAAATCTGCAATGAAGAAGTCACAGAGTAAACATGTATTTCATCTGTTAAACACCCTATTAAGATGCAAGCTACTTTCAGATCTGGCTGCTTAGTTCTTGGCAGGTGATGGACATTGTGTAATAGGCCTGCCGGAGCTTTGCAGCCCACGTGGCACCGACATTTTCACCACCAGAGGGCAGAAATCTATCCACCGCCCTTTGAAATCTAAAGGTTGAGCTGACGCCAAGAAAAAAGCTACCTGCCATCTCCATTTATTTTTAGTTTTTTTTTAAAAAAAAAAAAAACTGGAACAGACATAAAAATGCATTGAAGCAAAATTCTGTCCTGTGTTAAATAAGAAAAAAATTCACTGTGATTAACAACAATTTTCCATTTGAATGGACTGCCAACGTATCATTTTCTGTTCAGTTGAATAATGCAGCCTTAAAGGAATCATTCTAAAAAGCAATTTACCACCAGATCTAGGCAGACTAGAGCAGAATCTCCCAGCCAGTCTGTGGCTCCTTTTGGAAGCCATTATAAATCCATGACCCCTGTGTACAAGTATGGTTTCCTTGCTATGCTTCTCCAGTCTTTCCTCCCTTCTATTTTTCAAGGTCTGACCAGCTTCCCACTCAGCTCTGAGATGCTTGGGGTGGTGGCGATTCTATCACACGTTCTCCTGTCACCTCCAGCACCAAAAGCACGGGCTAACTTTGGTTTGTTAAGCTACATTTCAGCTAGAGGATCATAATAAGGCAGTATCTAGAACCACAGAAGTACTAAGAGTAACAAAAAAGGAAAACGTTTACATAGGATATAATATGTACAGATTTTGCTCATAGGAATCTGGAATTGTTCTCTTTCTATCTGCGTAAGGATTTTGATATTTTAATTCTGTTTTCTTTCCAAAAAAGCCATTCATGGTCGATCAACCTAAATGGCTTCTATATGATCCGATATTGGCACACACTTGGAGATTAGCTGGAATTTAAAATGTCTCCTATATAACATTTTTATTCATATAAATTAATTTAAGTTAAAGTTTAATCATGCAAATAGTATTAGCAATGATGTTAAACGAGTTCCCTTGGTGCCCAAAGTGTCCCAAGTGCTAGAAAAGATATAAGATTTGAGAATTTATATAGTGCAATGATTGTCCCATTTCACATATTAGGAGGCACAGCTGGATTTGGGGTTTGTATCTTTCCTCCAAGGCTGCTGGCAAAATGCATCTGAGCGCCGACGCACAGTGTGGAACTGAGACTCTGAAGGTATCGCCTGTGTTCACTGCTGTGTGCACCAGCACTGCCCTGTGAAAACTGCACCGGGCTCCGCAGATCCGAGGCAAGGCAAGTCGTTCACTCTGCTGGAAATTGAGCTGTACGAGTAAAACATGATGCAAAACACTTGGACTGAAAACTAACTATGGGTTTCACTGTGTGAAATATTTCAAACTTTAAAAATTGATTGCAAATAGTTTTTTTAAAAAGTTAGAGAAGCAGGAAGAGGCTGTGTTGGAGCTGGCTTCACAGGACCTGCTGAGGAATACACCAGTGACAACAAATGCCAGGACTAAGAAAGGCTCCCCGAGAAAAATACACAGGGAAAGAAAGGTAGGTGTGGAGTATAATGGCTCAGCTGTGAACATGGTCATGACAGGGTGAGCCCTAAAATTTAAAGAATAAGTGCATGCTAAATAACTGTGAACAAGTTTGGACAAGGGAAGGAAGGCAAAATATACTGAGTAGACAAGGTCAGTAAATATAATAGAAGCAAGTCCCCCTCTTGCCCTGCCAATAGCTAACCTCTAAAAGCAAAATACTGACTTGCACATTGTTAGCAATCTAGAGTCAAATTCAAGAGAAGGAACAGCTAAGAATTGTGATTTTTATCTCTGGGTTGTGAGATAGGTTTGGAGCATACACAACTGCTGGGTACTTTCTTATAAGAAAACTTTTAGGTCTGTAAAGTATGTCTGGGTATCACTTTCATAAAGGTAATTTGATTTAAAATCACTTTTGAAGGAAAACTAGACATTCAGTGGATTGGAAGCCAGGGCAGTGAACTAGGGCGCGGCCACTTTGCTTCAGAACTGGTGGATGTGAGGCGGGGAGGAGGAACAGGGCCCGGCAGCTGGCACCAAGGTGGGGCATTCACAGCACAGGTCAAGGTGTCAGAGAGCTCGGGGACTTTGCTCAAAGGACGTTTACAGCTCAGCAGTAAGCTGAAGGGTACCCGACGGGAACACACGTGCCACTGTGTAAAGACTAAACTCCAGTTTTGGAAAAAATAGCACATCAGTAAAAATTAACAGCTCAAAGGGACTTTTACACAGATGCACAACTAATGGAGAAGACCATTTTCTTGCTACAATTACTACAATCTGGGGACTCTCTTTGATGTAGATATCTTAGACATTTTTAAACCCCAAAGCCATAAGGAAAAGATCATAAAACTCCTACCAAATGAAACCCAGGTTTCTGTGCCTGTCTTGCAGGTGACGAGGCTGATCAGAATGGGCCAGTCTGCTGTGCAGTCAGCCGGTGTCATTCTGAGCCCTTCTGTCCCAACGAGAACGCAAACATTGACAAGTCATACATTTCATACCTGGAGGCTACAATTACATTATTTCCAGATATACTCCTGGGATCCAAATTTTCCCAACTCCAAAAACCTAGCAGCAGGGAAGGCACAGGTTCAGGAGAAACGGGAATGGCTTTGCCTAGGGCGATCATGAATCTGCTACGTGAGTCTACTGACCCAAATGCAGACGTGCTTTCCTTGGTAGGACTCTTTGTTTTGTTTTCTTTTGCATTCTGGCCCTCATATAATACATTCCAGAAAGGAATACCTCCAAAACAGGTCAGTTCCAACCTACATGAGTTGGAATGAACATTTAAATGTTTCTTAGTGATTTGGAGATACACATAATAAATGAACCAGTTTCAAGGAGTCACACCCCTCCTACTCATTGGAATATAGACTTTTTATCATTTTCTTTATGTCACTTAAATTACAGAGTTAACAGTGGTTAGACTTTGAGAATAAATATTCCTCCCTGAGATCATTATCATTTTTGATGATGTGAATGATAGGCTGCTGGAAACTTCTTTATTCTTTGCTAAACCAAACCAGACTTGTTTGTTTGTTTGTTGTTAATCACTTCTGTAGACTGGAAACTATGGAAATATTTTCAACCAAACAAGTTTTCTCTTCAGCAGCCCTGTGCTGGAGAGAACCCTGTGCACATTGAAGAAACTCCATCTTTCTAAATGTGATATGGTTGAACTCTCATCCCCACATTTTCTTTGATTTTCTTGGGAAACACTTTCCAGTGTTTTCAGATTTTAGCGGTCTGTTTTGCATTGCCTCTCAGATGAAGAACTAGTTACCAACTCCAAAGCCATGGCTGGCTAACATTTCCCTCCAAGAGGAACATCTCACTCCTGCTTCCTTCCACAATGGTGACTCTGGCTGTTTCTCATTTACTTCCACAGCTAATATGGAGGCTCCTGGGGCCAAGCCTTGGACTTTCTGATTCCCTGTGTCTCACATGGACTTTCTAGCAAGTTCCCCAGTGTTTGGGAAACGCTGCAGCAGGGAACCCCACCTGAGGACTTCCTGCCTGAAGCTGTGTATCTCTGACATCACAGGGCTAGCTGAGTTAGCCAATACTCCTAGGAAGTGGGGATGGGGGACACCCAGCCAGATTACAAGAAAGAATTCCCCAAAGACAAAAATCTTCTACTGTTAAAATTCGCTTAATTGTAAAAATGTCAAGTCTATGTGATTTTTTTCAGGAGTGCATTCCTTATAGAAATAAGACACCTATATTTCTGTGAAACAAAATTTCCCAGACTTAAAAAGTTTTCATCCCTTCCATGGAGAATGAGAGGGAATCATAGTCATTTGTCTCTTTGAAGAATCCAGAAAAATAGACTATGCTTAAAAATCAGGCTATGTGCATATATGGTGATCTCGTTTTTTGAGCAAATAACAGTTGATACATAAGCAGAGTTTATTTGCAATTTTTTTCAAACACTACTAAGCAGTCCAGAATCATCTCTTTTTACACCAAACTAAAAATGTCCATTTTACACTTGAGCAAGCAGAGGTCACGAAAGACTAACTCATAGGGTAAAGTTACAGAAACAGAGCGAGTCTAATTCATAGACAAACTAGATTCATGTATTATCCCAAGTGAATACCCACAGTTTGACGGGAACTGTGACACGGAGGCATGTCTGCGAAAAAAATAAAATGATGCGGATGAGAACACCTTTGTTTTCTTCCTGAAATCCCGCGTTTGTCCTGCTTACTCCTCGCCAGAGGTGAGCAGCGTTGCCTCTCAGTTTAATGAGAATTCCTCAGATTAAAACTACTACCTAAGGAGTAATTCCTTGGAAATCACCAGAAAGGTGAACTTACTCTTTCTTTCTGCTTTATCGTGTAATTTTGTTTTGTTTTGTTTTTACATAAGTGTGCTTCTACTGGGCGATAAACCGCCGGGAGGAAAAGCAAGCACAGAGCACAGCTGGCATGTAACCATAACTGAAGACAGTTTCCACTGCTCTGTGTGGGTTAGCCAGCGAGGACCTCGAATCAAGGTTATCTACAGCAAAGATGATTGACCTGCTGCTAGTCAAGAATTAAACATGTCATGATTACTGTTTTACAGGCAAGCAAACAGAAGAGGCAGACCTTCCCGTGAGAGTACACTAGGTCAGTAGCAGGTTAAAAAAACAGTCGCCTGCCTTCGCTCACCTGGACTGGCGGTTTACACACTGTAAGCAAGTTAACCCTTTCCCGAGGAAACTCTGGGACCCTGACCCTCCTCCCTAGCTCCCGAAGCGCAGTTCCTGTATAAGGTTACAATCAATTTTAAATTGCATTTTGCCATCAAGAAGCACTAGCTATGAGTTTAATAAATCAAATTTTTAGAAATTTTACAGAGCAACAGTGACGCACACTGAACAAATAAACACTAGCATCATTCTCGGGAGGGTCTTTTAATCTCAAGCTCAGCATCCCACAGCACCTAAGGTTGTTGGAGTAAAAGAGAACATTTTTCAAAGAAGGCTGATTTACAGCACATAGAGCATATTCGAGGTGGCTGCTTAGGGATTTAGAAGTAGAACAACAGCAGATTTGGATTTTAGGAGAGTTGTTAGGAACTGAGAGGAGGAAATGAACCAAGCAGCAGGGAGCACACTCGGCCTTTGGACTTCCTCTCCGGATGGGGTGGAGACAACCGCCTGTCCGTGTCCTGGCGTCCAGAACTAGCCATGTGTGGTACTCATCTTACAGCCGTGAGAGTGGGGCCACCTTCAGAATCCACAGCACCGAAGGACTTGTTCACGTGTCGAAGTGAGAGGTCAAAGAGGACCTCAGGATTTTAGCTGGTGACTAGGACAAGTGGAGTGGGGTAAGCACGTACATTTAATACCAGAAAGAAGGGCTGATTTGGAGAAAAGAGGGTTGGGTTTTAGATGTGTTTGATTGAATTTGCTATTTTATTTTACAGTCTTACAGCGAGTGAAATACATGGGCAGAGTTCAGAAAGATTCCTTAGAGGAAGACATAACATGCAGAAATACTTCCTCCCACAGAAAATATAGAGAAACAAGAGGCATGGAAGAGGCTCCATGGTGAGGAGGCAAAGGCCCGGGACTTGGGAATATGGCAGAAGAAAAGAGGAAGGAAGGAAAACAAGTAGTGCACAGGAAGTAGGGGTAGTGAGCTTTACAGAAATGTGAATGCATGCTTCCTAGAGGTGTTGTATATTTGGTGTGTGGTTATGTTTTAGGTAACTTAGCCAGAACTTGATACTCATAAAGCTGAATTCGGGGAGAATGATATTTTAATTGCTGCAAAACAACTTTTACACAGCTGTTTCCAAAGGCTGTTTTCCTACTCTGCTTCTTCAAGGTTCTTTGAAATGCAATCAGCCAGGCTCCACTTTAAACTAAAACAGAAAATTAGATCAGGAAAAATACTACTCATGATGAACAGGTCTACAACCCCCTGGTTTTATCTGGAGGAGAACATCAGATAAATCTGAACTGAGTAATGCTTCTCCAAAATACCAGGCAAGTGAGCAATGTTCAGAGCAGCTAAGGTCATAAGATGGAGAGATTTGGGGAAACTGACCTAGCCACAGAGAATCTAAAGAGCTCAAAGGTAGGGCGTTCTTTTAGAAGAGACAGAGGTGGACAAAACCCGGATGGGATCTAAATAAAGCATGGTCTTGGTTAATGTACTCTATCTACGTGAGTTCATGAAGAAAGAGAAACGCACCATTCTAATGTAAGATGTGGGACAGCGGGGACATGGCGTGGGCGAGGGGTGGAGTTTATAGAAACTATCTTCGGCTCAATTTTTCTATAAACAAAAACTGTTCTACAAAATAAAATCATTTAATTAAAAAACTTAATTTTCAAAGATATTGATCACCATCCAAAAATGTAAAATGACTATGAAAATTTAACGGGTTGCAAATTTTTATCATCATTCTTATCTAGTCTTATAAAAGATAGTTGAAAAACAAAATACATATGGAAGCATGCCATAGACAATGAATCCAGAGTCCTATTGTCCCAGGGATGACAATTTTGCTCCAATCGATGGGAATTTGGAGATAATGTCGGTCAATGTTCCAAAGGATAATTTTTGGGAAATTCAAAAGTTTAAATAAAAAAATATATATGGCATTCCAAAGACCTCAAAGTAGGTAAGACAGTCTTGTTCACCAACAGATGAAGGGATGAAGAAAACATGCTCCTCTGCCACAGAGAAAGAAAAGCCGAATCATTGGTAGGAAAATGGATGTGCCTCGAGACCATACTATTAAATGGAATAAATCAAATGCACGAGCTTAAATGCAGCGTAGTTTCTCTTATATGAGAGCAAAATCAGGGATAGGAAACAGGAAGCAGGGAGATAGATCTTTCCCGAATAACAAGGGGATAAGGGGGTGGGGAAGGCAGGAAAGGGGGTGAAAAAGGAATGAAGATGTGTTCTGTACATGCACAACTGCACGCAAAGTGGTAAACGTGAGATTCTGCAAACATGCACGAGTAACAATTAACGTGCAGGAGGCACTGCCTTTGTAAATATCAGGAAATACGATAACGTTATAGCCACCAGAGGGATCTGACACTGACTCCTGCGCCGAGACAGCACACAGAACCAGCACATGTGAGACCCAACTGAGGACGCAGCTGGACTTACCGGTGAGTGGGGAAGGGGTGCAGTTTGTGACAGAAGGTGCTGGGGTTGTTGTTCATTGGCAGGAAAATGTAAAATGGGACTCGCTCCACACGTTTTAAAGATAGCATAGAATCTTGTCTCTCTTGCCAAGGAAAAGTATCTTAAGATGCAGCAAGTCATATCCACAAAAGAAGTGACTGATAGAACCTTAGGTATTCACCGTAGCACAGAGAAACTAGAATGGAAATTCCAAACTAGGACCTAGTATCCAAGACTTATTAACAAATTTTGCAATTCGGTTAAAATCTCAGAGGACCTAGTAGAAAAACCCACTGAAGGGCACACCACCAAAGAGTCATTCCTGGCAATCGTGCACGGAAAAGAAATATGACATTACCCTCAACCGCAAAACTAATCAGAAAAATGAAAATCACCATGAAATACATCTTGGTACCCACAAAATTGGCAGTATCAAGTGTTAGTGATGTGTGATGTGGATAAAACTGATGAAATGTTGATGAGATTGCCAATTGCACCAGTCTGGAAAACAAATTGATATTTTCTAACAAATTGGAAACTGTAGCCCCAAAACTTAACAAGTGGCGTTTACTCTAGGAGCATAGCACATGTGCACTTGAACAAAGGTGCCCATAATGGGACTGAACAGTCTGAGACCTCCTGAATATGCAAATGCATAACAATAGCAAACTGTGCTATATTTATCTACTGCTGACCCTAGGCAGTGGTGACAGTGGTGCACTGTACCCTCAAGCGACAATAACAATGAGTTTCCCAAATGTAATGTACAATAAAGTTAACAGGCAAAGCATAAACAAGGGCACACAATGTAGTTCCTATTTAGAGCTATGCAAAATCTTAGGAATATGCTGCTTTGGCATAGAATGATATATAGGGAAAGTCACAAAACAAAACAAAGGAATATTAAATATAAAATGTTTGATTGCATCTCCACAGCACAGAAAATATGGAATAGAGCTCAGGATTTTCTATGAGATTTCAAGGGGAATAATAATCATTTTTCTAAAACCAAATGTTAGACAAAGTATACAGTTGAGTCATCCTTCCCTACACTTACACAGATTTCATATTTTTAAAGTTTACTCCATATTTTGAAATATAATTTTAAAACACAACAATTAATTGCATGCAATAGCTGCAAAATAGTTGGGATCTGGTCATTCTGCATAATGTGTACAATGTATCTCAAAACAAATGTAAGTAAATTGGATCATTTCTCTAGTCATTTGTATCTACTTTTTGACAACATGTTAGGAACATGGGAAACAACCCTACAACCTTAGCTATTCAAACTCTGAATCACTACTGCTCTATTTTTTTTTTGTTCTGACTCCTGAGGATGGTAGAAAAGACAAGAATTTGATTGGGAATGGGAGGAGCTTAGAGAAAGGTGCTATTTTAATGGGCATCTGTTTTGGTGTTATTACACAGACAGTATACATGTCCCTTGATCATCTGGAACACTCAGTGGATCGGTGCTCTGCTTTATTATCTTTCTGCTAGCTAATTAAGACTATGTTTCCATTAGAACATCCTTTCTGCTTGTAATAGAAATCTAAAGATGACAGAAGAGATTGACACTAGGAGTTTCAGGTCACCAGCAAGGGGCAGTAAGAGGTGATCCAGCCTCTTATTCACAGAACAAGTACTTTGGAGCTAAAGTACCTTTGAGAAATTCTATTTCTACTCTTCAGCCTGCATTGGTGGCAGGAAACGTGAATCCCCTAATAAGGAACAAAGATGGTACTATCAAAAACTTCTACTTATTTGCTACATGGCATAACTATCAATCTAGCAGCAAAACTGAGAGCAGCACATTGTGAAAGCTCTACTATGGTACCTATATTCCTCTGTCTCTTCCATTCAAGAGCAGAAAAATACACCAAAGGATGCATTTTAAAGGCATTTACCATGGCAAAAAAAAAGGGTTACTTGGCTTATCAAAGATTAACGACACTTACTAGGACCAGTAAATAATAGAATAGCGATGGTTTCCCACAGACAACTGCAATTTCCATTCAGCACGAGAGTTAATAATTTCCAGTGTAAACAAATCATTCTTTAAGGGCATACAATGCTGTTGTGCCAAAGGCACTTAGAGCTGAACTCTGAACCATATAAATGTTTCAGAGTGTTTATTAGCATCAGTGAGGTGTAAAGTGAGAAATATCAATAGGCAGAAATTAATAAAATCAGTATTGATTTTAGCTGCTACATTATGTTTCTCCAGATATCGAAAAACTCAAAGGCATCTTATGGCCCATTGCCATGAGTGAGGACTTAGTTGATGACTCCATAGCTAAAGCTACTGACTAGGCTAGGATGTAATAGCCCTGGAGATTGCACTGGGAAAAAAACGACTGCTGGTGTCTTAGGAACGTTGTATCATCGAATGAGTGAGTATATTTTTAGAACATAATGACGCACTTCAATGTCATCTGCAAATTCTGCTCATAAAACCACAAAGCTGAAACTTGAAGGAAATATCATGTGGAATTTCTTAGAGAAACATGGAAAACTAAAGAGTTAGTGTCTTGTACATGTTGTCATTTAAAGCAATATGCTTGCTGTAGTTGCAAGGAATATATTCATTAGCATTGCTTCAATTGAAGACAGAATATTACAAAAGAAAAATACAACTAAGTCAGAACCTGGGCCAATAGCAGCTAAGATGAAAGCAAACTAGTAGACACCCACCATGTTGAAATCACAGGAACTCATACAGCATTAACCTTTTCATGTAGTTTCTCTTGGACAATGCACTCCTTTTAAACAACAGAGGAATTCTTTATTTCATCATGGAAATTACACTAGAGTAAAGGTTAAAAGATTGAAAATCTTGTCTATGGTCTGTTACGTTACTTTGTGATAGAGGCATGACTCAGTCTTTAGAAAACTAAAAAGAATAATTAATTAATTTGAAAACCAGCTGTCCATCCACATCACCAATAGCTAATATCTGAAAAGCCCCAACTCTCAGCTTTGAATCAGTTTTATACAAGTCCTGGAAATCAATATTCTTAAAACAAAAACAAAACAAAACAAAAAAACTCTGCCATGATGCTGATCTACAAATAGGGTTAAAATTCACAAGCCACATCATGTCAAAGATCTTTTTTTATTTTTTTTTAGCTCTGTAGGTCAAAAAAATGTATATACTTGCTGAAGCTGCAATTCAGAGCATGCTCACTCTAGGGTTGTAAAGGACTGGCTGCAATTAAGCTCGCTTTCTCAGTGAAGCCAGGCTGAAGAGACCGTCCAAAAACATAGGGGACTTCAATTCCTGCAGCATCACCACGGCTGCCCACGTGGCCCCACTAACAGATGCACTTAGGGAATGGAAAACCTGATCCCCAGGTTATCCAAAAGCATTAACCGCCATCTACGGACTTCTTAAAGATGCAGCTCCACCTCCCAAGAACAAATGGCATTTTACTGAGAGATGCTATATATTGATGCATATTTTCTACAACTTAAAATGCTCAAGGATCATCTAGCTCTTATTAAATTGTCTCTTTCTCTTTCCCTGTCTATGTGAATTAGCAAGACATACCTTCAGCCTGCTAAACTGATTTTCTGTGTGGAACTGGGCAGCCTAAAGAAACTCACGGAATATTGGAAACTGATTCAGACTTAAATTAAAAATGACTGGCGAATGTGCCCTTTTCGACAAGGGTATTGATGGGAATTAGGCCATTGGTCAGATTGTCTGTGAAGACTGTGGAGACTCTTCCTGGCTGTGTTGCCAGGAGCCATTTCCCTATTCACAGTGGCCAAAATATTGATCCGATCCTTGTAAAGCAGTGTTGTATCCTTCACAGGCGTCTAATGGTGAGATTAAATCATAACTTTCCCCGCATCAAGACATTTGGCCATCTGCCAGGATCGTCCCTGCCGACGGAGTCCACAGCGCATTTGAGATGCACATCCCTTGTGTCCGTAGCTGAGTCCACGTTAGAGTAAGGCCTGCGATCCGAAAGCCAGTAAGACTCAGCTTGAAAGTGGTCCTCGATGAATTTCACATCCTACACCCCCAAATCTTGATTATCTTCTTGCATTTAATTGCAGTTGTATTTATGCCCCAGCGCGCTCCGTGGTGCGTGACCGATCCTGCGGCTCGCATGAGTAGCAGCTTCCCGCACCTCGAGGCTTGGCGGGCGACTGCGGGTCCCCAGCAGAGCGGGGGAAGCAAGGCCTCTGCAAGACTCGCTTACCCAGAGAGACTCTGGAAGCTCTGCTTTGCTTTGACAAGTAAAAGGGTTTATTTGGCCAATTGATGTTCTTATAAATGAGAAAAACTATCAGAGAAGAGGAACCAGAAAAGGAGGTAGCAGATTTGAGAACCGTCACTCTGGAGGCCGGTTGAAGAACGGCCTGGGGACGGAGAGGGCTTGGGTCAAGTTCACTAGTGCACAGTGGCAGTGAGAGCGGCTTCGAAAAGACGGTTGGACTGGAGGGAGTTTTTGAAAATATCAGATACCGCTAACAAGATCCTGTGTATCTGGTGTACAGACAGTGTTCTCTAAGTTTCAGTTTTGGGAAATACAAGTAGATAGATGGTGATATAATTGACCAAGAGAAAAAACACACCGGGTGGGAGGAGCAGAGAAGAGGAGGGGATTTTGACGGACGACCAGTTTGTGTTTGAGCTGCTCACATATGGGTTAGAGATAAGAGAGGGGACATTAGGATGGGTGAAAGGAGTCACCTGCACATTTATCAAGAAAGAGAGGGACATGAAGGGTCTGCTACCATTGACAGCAGGAATTGTCAGCCATGGCAACTGGACACCAGTGGATTTGCATCAATTCAATAGTGAGGGGAAACATCGACGTCCAAAGTCAAGGAGTAAATTGTCAGTGAGGAATTAGAGAACTATGGAGGCTATTCTTTCAAAAAGTCTGTTTGAAAAGGAAGAAACATGAGAAAAAGTAGGATGGAACAGCATTTTGGTTCAGGAATCCTGTGCATCTTATAGGCTGAAGGAAAACAGCAGTGGAGTTATGGTATGTATTTGGTCAGAGGAGAAAAATGTGAACCTTGAGGCAGCATCTAGGATGGGGTAAGAAGGAGGAATGTTTAAGATCTGAAGACTACATTAAGCTTAGACAAGAGCATGGAGACCCCCTTCAGTTTAGTAGAGTTGTCAAAGATAAGAATGGAAACAGATAACAGGAAGCTTTTTCAGTGATGGAAAAGGAGAGAGTATTAAATTTTACAAAAACTGAGCTTGTTTTTAAATAAAGTTATAAAATTTTGATACTCCCTATTAAAACAATATGTAAAGATATATCTATATAAAGATAAATGCATAGATATAGATAATAAAGCAATTAATATATGTAGATAAATAAATCTAAAACCAAAATATCTTTTTAGAAAACACAGCATTCTTGCTGGTTGTGGTGGCACACACATGTAATCCCAGGTATTCAGAAAGGCTAACACAGGAAGATTGCAAGTTTGAGGCCAGCCTGAGCAATGTAGCCAAACCTTGTCTCAAAATAAAGCGATACAAAGGTCTGGGGATGTAGCCCAGTAGTGAGCACTTACCTCCCATTCCTGAGGGCCAACTGCCAGTACAAAGAACAGGAGGAAAACAGAATGAATGAAACAAAAACTACAGCACTGTATGAACATGAATAAAACTTCCTCCCCTCTCTTTTACTTGCTGGGCCCACATGGAGCATTTGCAGTCTTTCCTGCATTGGAAAGATCACAGATCTTGCTCGTTAATCATGCTTTCTATTTCAGCACAGCCATTTCTTGCTTTAGTCCTGAGCTGTTGACTCTAACCCCTCCATAGTTTTCCAGAGTCATCACCTGCATCACTGATTTTTTAATTTTACATTTTCCAACCATTTTCTCAAAATCCCTTACTTCTTTCACTAGATTTATGTTACACAAAAGCAAGAACCATGTTCCACTTATCTTTTAGACTTGCACAAAATATACATCAGGCTTAAAACTGCTGTAACCTGTTCTGTCTGGCAGGCTAGTGTGAGAAAATGGCATAGTCCCCATCTGGTAGGAAGGTCACAGGCCCCTGCTGTTAGCAAACACTTGAGAGGTACAGCTCAAGAAGTGAATTTCAACTTCAATTAAAACAAGGATAGAGATTATTGTATGGAATAGTGCAATTGTAAATTGTACACAATTAGCATTTTTTGGAGGTGGCCTTTGGGTGACTTTTGTATTCTTTTGTTTTCTTTTTTAAAACATTTTTAATGCTCACAGTAAATTAGAGGGAGCAAATTGGAGTAGAGATGGCAAACAAGTAAGAAAGAGAGAAGTTAAATCTGACAAAGCAACACAAGATAGTTTTGATCTTAATTAATGTGTGGTCGAGCAGTGCAGTCTTTCATCTATGTTCACCATGATGACTTTGAGTCATCCAAGGAATGGATAAGTGCCACAGTCTTTGCCCAAGTTCAATCAAACTCACTTTTTGTCACAGTTCCAGCACTCATACATTATTATCCTGAAGTCACACATCAAAGCAAAACAACCAAAACCAGATTAAAAAACAAAAAAAAAAAAACAAAAAAATCGACCTTCCAAACCTTAACAACATTCTCAAGGGCTTCTAAAAGTTGAACTCTAGTCTGTGCCAAAAGCCGTAATCTTCACTCTCCATACAAAGGCCCGGTTGTACTCATCACATTCTGAGCTCTACAATACACTTGTGTGTGTATTAATTTTGCTACGAAATATATAAACCTTTAGTTAAATACCACCTGTCCTCACTCATTTATGGAAACAAATGAATCTTATGGAAAAACAGAATGGAAGAGTGGTCAGTACGATGAGGAATGTCCACAGGAGGAAGGGGCAGAAGAGAAGAAAAGACATGAAGAAGTTCTACAGGGCACCAGCGCAGCAGCTGCAGCCCTTCTTTTGGCTGTTCCGTAATACAGGCGTGTGGCTATTGGCTAAACAATATCAGAATCTCACAGTCTCCAAGTTGTTACAAAGTGAGTACAAAGCTCCAAACACATGAAAACAATTAATGATTGAAGGGATGGAAATGCTCATCACCCTGACTGGATTATTACTCATTGCATACATGTACTGAAGGACTATACTACATCTTATGAAAGTACAAATATTATGTCTCTATAAAGAAAATGCCCAAATTTAAAGAACATTTCTATAATGTCACCGAAGTATTGTTTGTGATAGAAAAATATTGGAAACATCCTAGATGTCTATTAAAATAGATAATATAATACAAATGACAGTGGCAAAACACATAAGCAAATCCTGCAGCACTTAAAAAGATAAATCCTCAAATAATTAAAAAACATGACCCCAAATGACTCATGACCCAATGATCCTGGATAGACAAAACGATAGCACATTCACAAGTCAGTACAGATTTCATAAAATATTCCAATTCTAAAAAGTTCTTATGTGGTATACATTAAATTATTTTTAATATATCTTTTTGCAAAAGAAAATAAATAAACAAAACCACCATACTACATGGTAATGTCTAGAAATAACAAAATCAGCTGGTTCCAGAGATGTTAAGAGTTTCCCATTACCTCCACAGAATAAACTCATAAAATTTATCTTTACCTTTTCATTTGTTGTAAATGTACAGTATATTCCTGTTGTTTTGCAGAACAAACTCCTCTACAGTTTCTTTGGTCGTATAGCCCCAAATGATGTATTAAAAAGCCGTTTTATGTTTTCAAAGTGTTCTTAATCTTTAGTAAAGAAACACGCTGAAGCCATGATTGTCAATGTGTCCTAAGACACAAAGATGGAATGGTTTTAAGTGCTGCCTCTGGTCATAGGAGGCAAGTGCACTCCCTCCCAACTTCTATAAATAAACTATGGTTTCTTAAAAGACTCACCAGATAAATTTTACTTGTTGTTACTAATTATCTAATTTCTTAACACATTCACCAGCAACAACACCTGTTTAATGATACAAGTATTTCTCAAACATTATCTTTCAATAACATGTTTTGTACTAGGATTCTTATTTGCCTCCAGTGGTCTCTCTCTTCTAAGTTTCATGCCATGTTCTCCTTCTAAATTATAACTGTATATGCTATTCTGGACAGAATATTCTCATTCCCCTCAAATGTGGCCAGTAAACAAAAACATGTGAGAGTATAAATAAGAGGGAACCTCAGATCTGTTTCTTCTGTGGGTTTTCAAGTTATCTTTGACTCTACTAAACTATGGGGTGTGATGGTTGTTCTTGCCTCAGCTACACATAGACCTTAATTTAGATAATCATAGGATGGAACCCATAGTGACATACTGCTTCAAGCCAAATTCTGAGGCCCTTTCATATAGACAAGGGTGGAAAAGACACATTGCATTTAATATCCAACCAGTTGTCAGGGGCATTCAGTCTGTTATTCCCACTGTCAGTATAAACATAAACAGAGAGAGACAAATGAAAAGGAAAAAATTTCTGCCCTTTATGTTTCATCAAGCAAAAATCTGCTTTGTGGGGTGAAATCCTTTTTCTAAATTCCTGGATATAATCAGGAATGGATGACAGCATACTTTTGAATTTAATATTCTTTATCCCAACTCAACAGGTTTGACTCATTTCATATTTATTGAATGCCAAACCTTTAGATAAAAGGCTTGTGAAAATGATTCATGATAACACTATGTTCATACCACAACTGGCTTCATTCTTGCTGCAACAATAAAAGACAAAAGAAAATGGCAGAAAGATGTAAGCAGCATATTTGAGACAACATTTTTCAAATGGAAAAAGCCTTGGATGTCTTCACACACTGCCAGATAAAGCCACACTGCCAAACTGCACAGTGATGGAGAGCAAACAAGTCCGGCAAATATAGAATTCGCAAAGCCTTTATCATTGCAGTTACTGTGCAGCAAGCAACATCTTCATAGCAAATTTTAAGTAAGGAACTGGAATATTGAAGCACTGGGTATAATTCTCAGTAAGTCAGTGTTCACAAGGACAAAAACTTGCCTTTCTCTTTCCATGGAAGAGCGTTTCAGGCTGCTGCTTATTGAGCCTCGCGGTAATCTTATACTTGGGAAATACGCAAATGTGAATCCAAAGAAACCCAACTGTGGTATTCAGTGTGACAGTGAGAACTGTAGCTGCTCTCAAAGACAGACACATGGTGGGCAGAGTAAGCGCCCTGTGCAGACACCCTTCTGGGATGCACTGGTCTCTCTGCTGCTTTGAGCATGACTGTCTGAACTTCACAACTGCCCCTTCCTTTCTTAGAAAATCGCCTGCCAGCAAACACTGACTGGGGCAGTTCACCAAAGTCTGTTCCCCCATTTCAGTTGACTTCTGTCAGTTGGCCACTCTGAGGTCTGTGGACAGGGATGCCCCTATTCAGGGATCAGCAGGGATGCTCAGGGCAAGCAGAGCTCAGCAGGTCCCCAGTGTGGACCGTGCTCTTCACCAGCCACTTCTCCGTTCCCCTGCGTGTTTCAGTTCTGCTCTCCTGAGGATCACCTTACCATCCAGCCACACTTCTAAATCCCCGCTTTCCATTCTGTTTCCAGGAAGCTCTCCTCTAAGGTACACAGGGGACAATAAAACTTTAAACTGGATTTTTTTAAAATTAAAATTGGAAGAGATGGTGTGAAGGATGAATAAAGAAAGAGAATTCTATTACCAAGGTGTGTGAATGAAGCCAAACACTGAGTATAAAGTACAACTTCAGTTCCACCTTTATGGTTCATATATTTAAGAATCTGTTTCCTTATCTTTAAAATGGAAATGGCATTCTGCATTCCCATGTGTAGTAGCAGTGTTTTATTTAGTGTCTAAATATCTAATAATGGACAAGTGGAAAGATGTTATTTTCATGCCTTCTCTAACTGTACTTTATAGCAGAAAAACAATAATAAAAAGCTCTAATCAGGTCCATTAATTTGCCAGGATATTTCTCCTTTTCTTCCAGCATTAAAACCAAGGAAGGATTTTTTTTTTTAAGTGAATGAATCTCAAAAAATAAGTGCTATGTACTTTGCATCAAGTAATTTTTCTTTGTTTGTTTTTTGGTACTGGGGATAGAACTGGGGTCCTTTTTCTTATAAGAAAAGCAGTGGAACCACTGAGCTAAATCCCCGGCCCTATCAAGTAATTTTTACTTAAAATATTTTGTGATCCAGACTTCCATGAAGGTTCATTCTGTGTTCAGATCAAATAAACCCGAAAGGCCCATGGCTGTCAGAATCACCTGTGGACCTTAGTGTCCTTTTCAGGAGCTGACACAAAGAAAAGAGGGCGTTATTGGTGGGCAGTTCTGCGCAAATCAGCAAACCACGTAGGAGTGGTGTGTGGGCTCTGAGACTGGCATAAGCCGGTGTCTTCTGGCCGTCTCTTAGTAGCTAGGTGAGATGGAAGTCTGCTTTCTTGAAATCTCATGTTCTTAATATTTAAAATCTATAGAATAGATACCAAATGCCATATGTAAATCTAATGACATAATGGACTCAGCATAGCTCGTACCAGGGCAACAGTCCCTACTTGATAGAAATAGTAGGATTGTAGTCTAAAATTCAAACTCTAGTTTGAATAGTGGCTTATCAGAAGCCAATTCTCCTAGTTGTAAAGATACACAAAGAAAATTTTTGTAAGAATTCTAAGTACCATCTGTAGTTGAGAACTAGTAGTTAGGAAAAAGATAGGCCTAAGTTTGCACTAATATTTGTTTGCCTATTAAAGACACATAATTAGATTAGGTGGTAAGAAGAGAACCCCAGGTTTAAGCAAAGGATTTGACTGAAATGCAGAAGTTGACCAATATGGAAGTAAATGTGTCAGTTTTGGCCATTGTTCTTTTTATGTGTGTTTCACTGTGTTAGGAACATGCTTTCCTCAGTGAAATTTTTCTTCATGTCCTTCACTCAAATGAGAAACAGTAATTATTACAAAGTGCTGTACAAGTCCTTAAATAAATTTGCAGAGTTGAATTTAGTATTTGAATATAGAAACTAGCCATCCATGTCTTAAAGTACAATGTATGTAACGAGTCCAAATAGGACAATGGTAAAAGAAAAGTAAAATAAAGGCTAAAAATAACAGTGAACTATAAATGAACACAACAGACTAACCAGGAAAAAAGAAAAATGAAAAAGCAAATAGGCCATCCAAAATAGAAACTCCTCTGGCATTGCACAAGAAGTAACTTTAGACATTGTCCAGAGACTTTTTTGCCTGTCCATAAATGGACATGACAACTCTGTCCCTTTGAGTTTCCTGATTTTTGTCTCCCATAGACTTATTTAATCCAAAAGCTACATTCACACTCATCTGCTTAACAACATACATAAAGATCTCTGTTTCGGCACGTTTTAATGTTATAATCTATTAAAAAGGAAATTTTTAAAAAAATGAATAAATCTTCTGTAGCTAATGTCAAACCACTGTTAAATAACTTTTATTCAATCATCTTTATAAAAGAGTAATTTCCTTTTAGATATTCTTGTGCAGGAAATATCTTATTCTCCTGATGAACTAATACTGCATATTCTTTTAGCTAAGAGCTTACTGTATAATTCACCCTAACCAAAAGGGGTTATAACAAGTGGAAGAAGAACTCTGGATTCCGTGGTGAGACAGGCTGGTGTTTCTGTCCCACCTGCCGTGGAGCCCTCTCAGTGTCCTTTGCCTCAGAACCCAGCTGGGTGCCCTCCCTTCGGTGTCGCAGTCTACAAACCGTCCTCTGTGGCTGATCCGGAGAGGACTGCCAGGATAAACGTGAAATCCAAAAAGGGCATTTGAAGTCCCAAAGTTCTAGGAGTAGAAAGCAGGCTGGAGAAAGGACTCAGCTACAGCCACAGGATGTGCCTGAAGAAGAAGGAAGGAGAGCACCGAGGTTTATGACTTAGGTCCAAAAAGCAGCAGACACTTACAAGAATGACAAACAAGCACATAAGGCAGGTGACAGAACCACTGAGCTAAATCCCCAACCCCTGTAAATTATTGATATAAACATAAAAGGTACTTTGAAAGCAATTTAGAAGTTTCTAGTAAGTTTAAACATAGTTTATCATACAACCCCAACTCTACTCCTTCATATTACTCAAAAGAAATGAAAGCCTACGTACCCCCAAAAGATTTTCACACAAATATGTATAGGATATGTACTCATAATAAAAACATCCACAAACTAGACATGGCCAGATAGTCATCAGAATGCAGAAACAAAGTATGGTATAGTCATTTAAAAATATTATTCAGCAATAATGAAAGCAAAGCACTATATACACCATAACATGGATAACTCTTTAAAGCTCTGTGTTATTAAAAGAAATCATAAATAAAGGAAAGAACACTCCGAATCCATTTTATGAATTATAGAAAAGGCAAATCTATTGTAATAGAGAGTCAGTGCTGGCCAGGGGCTGGGGTTTGGGGCAACTGGATTGAAAGCAAAGGGGTTTTCACAGCTGTACCAGTGAATGTGGACATTTTCCTTTATTCATGGGATTGCCATCCTTAGAACAGGTAAATTTTGTCATATAGGTCATACTTTAGTGATTAAAAACTCAATGCCAGAATAAGTTGTGGCATTATCTGGATAGTAAGGCTCTCGCTGACTTGTATTCTGATTTTCTCTCTTAGAGGGAGGAGAGCGAAGAGCTGTGTCTAGCATATTCAGAATTGCCCCTTCCTCCAACCCTAATAGCCCTACGGTGTTGGTGGAGTCTTTCTCACCTGGATGTTACTTGCTGAGTGTTCCAGTTACAAAAGTGGGGTTGGGCTGGAAGGGTAACATACAGTGGGACAGGACACTGGTCACAGGATGGGCACAATTCTGTCACTTGCAGGAGAGGAGATCATGAGCTCTTTCTATAGAGCGCTAGATATAATGGAGAGACATGTTTTGAGTTTAAAGATATATGAGTGATTTTTTTGTGGTTATTTATTCGCTTTCCAGCGCAGGCATTTAGCCTTGGAATACATCTGCAAAGTCATTCTTGTCTGAGTCATGCAGCTCAAATGATGTATTTCAAGACATTTATAACAGTCGTATTAAATTTTAAAATGCTCTTTTTTAGTTAGAGTGACACAAGAAACTAACATTAGCATAAGTCAGTGAAAATTAACAGATTGCTGTCACTCAGTCCAGTATTTTCCTATTTCTGTTCCTCTCACTTTGTTTAAAAAAAAAGAACCATAATAATAATAAAATAAACATTTCCTTAGAGCAGTAGAACTCTTATTTTGGGGGAAAATGACACACAGTCAACTTTGCCGGGTGTTTTCTTCACTAGCGCACATCACAGTCATTGGAACTGAGACGGAACAATCCAGAAACACGGCCTCTTACACCCAGTTCCTGGGTGGCTCCACACTCTTCCCAAGCCAACGCCCACCAAACTTGACTCTGTATCAATTTCAGTAACGTTCATTTGTCACCGGAGAAAGGCAAAGCCACGTGAAATGTTGAGTAAATTTGTGGCGATCTGTTTGCCATTCTAAAAAGAAATCAAATATTTGTTGTCTTTATGAAGCATGGTACAAAATCCTGTAATTGAAAAATGAGGTTCTCCGTGTCTTTTTTTTTTTTCCAGCTGCCAAAACAGCTGGCTTTGGGATGAAAGTTTGGTGGCTGAAATATTTCTACCTTGCTGGCTACCATGTTAACTTTGAGTGAAGCCAGGAGTTGGAGCAGCATGGAGATGACATCTGTTACCGCAGTGTGGGGAACTCTTCTTCTTCAGCTGCTGTCCCAGAAAGGGAAGTGGACCCGTTTTTCTGGCTGCGGAAAAACACAGCTTTAAACATTCATGACATAGACTCCCTACCTAAGAGTAGCTGGATAGAAAAGTGAACCAGCTCTTTACTTATAGTTGTTATCTGGGAAGCTGAGAGTCAGCAAAAGGAATCTGTGAGGATTGAGAATAAAGCTGTCGAAGTTATTTCCTAACTTCTGGTCACTGTGACATTATCAGCACTGTCACTTTTCACTTAGTAGCCTGCATAAATAAAATCTGAGTCTGAGAGTAATAGCAGCATATCACATGTGTCCACTCACTGGCTTGCAATGGCTTCGTAAAAGGTTGCTTTGTCTTTTCTTCCCTGTACTCGTTTCATTTGGGGGGGCTGCAGTTTTGCACATTGATTTTCTGTAGTTCTCACCACTTAGACTGTAGCACTGCAACTCTGCTCCAGCCTGCTATGCTTTCATAGCTCCAGAATGGGTTTTTGACCCTCAGATGTGACCCTCGAAAGCGTGCCAATGATCAGCTATATCTGATAAATCAATGCCTGTGATCTACCAAGGTTGGGTGGGAAGAACAGAATTCATCTGCTATTATGAGATTCCGGCTAGAGGGTGAGGCCGCAAGACCTCAGTTTTAGAAATACCAAGTGGGCAGCCAACTGAAGAGGACGTCCTGGCGGCCACCCAGGTGGGAAGTACTGGCTCCTGAAACTTGGCATTGAGGCTGGGGCCAGGCAGAGCTAGAAGGAGCCAGAGATGCATGGGAGACTTTAAGTTAGAGACAGCGGTTTCTTCTTATCATACTGCATCCATGTGCACAGAATTCTCTGTGTGAAGGAAAACTGAGTAAGACTATGGGTATCCTCTACTCATGTAATCCCCAAAGGATTACACGAGGAAAAATGGAAAAAAATTAAGAGTCTTGTTTAGTTTTACATCTGTGAGAATTCAACTCTAATGTGTTTTTCCAATGACAAAAGTTTATTTTTAAAAATGAATTTATTGACAGGAAAATTTAAGCTCAGAAATAGAACTTTTGTCCATATTCTAATTTACTTATTTTTCCTCAGTTGGGTCTAAAATCCCATGATTTCTCAATTTCAGTAATTTTTCAGTTTTAAAATGTAGAATTTCCACTTGGTTTGTTTGTATGGAATTAAATTTATGTCAAGTAGATAAATATTGGCTTTAATTACCTAACATAAAATTATGTTATACATTTATTTCTTCTACCCCCAGAATTTCTGTAACTGATTCATAATTGCTCTGTTTCTATCTACTACTGTTTTTGATTTGTTTTTGCATTTGTTTTGTTTTTTGAGCAAGTGTTTTATCTTCACTTTATAGCTACTTATTTTTTACTAAAGCTAAAAAATTTTACTACATACATGTGGAAGCCATAAAAGGGCAGGAAAAAAGAAACATACAAAACATGTTTGGATCAGGGGAGGTATTTTTACGTAAATGAGACATTTAGAGATGTAAAATAAGTCTAAACACAACATCCATTTCGGTCTCACAGTCATCTGGTAGACATGGCCTTAAGCTCAGTGATGTCATAGACTTTGGTTTGGGTTTTTGTTCTCTGTTTTTTGGGGGGGTTTGTGTGTGTGTGTGTGTGTGTGTGTGTGTGTGTGTGTGCGTCCACCTGTACGGTGAGGTCGGGTGTGGCATTTTATGTTTATGATATCGGTATTGTGTCAGTGCTTATAAACTTTCAGATTTGGACTTTCATATTAAAGATGTTCAGCCTGGATTTGTATTTTTCTTTGTTTTACATCCTCCAGAATATAGATGTATTTATTTCTCCTCCATGTATATGTACACTATATTCACACACACACAATTTTGTCTTCACAATTCATTCCAGCTATTCTTGTTTCCAAGAGGGGGAAACACTGTCACCTGGTAAACAAATGAGAGAAGGAGACGCGCGGAGGAGAGCCCTGAGGAAGGAGCCCTGGGACTTCTGTGCCTAGGCCCTGGCCGGCTGCTGCGAAGACCTGGGGCAGGCAGGGCCCGCGCCGTAGGGCGGGGCAGAGCAGCAGTGAGTCTAGTGGAGGAAAGGCTGACCTCAGAAGCAGCTGAGGCTCTCCCGGAGCTCCCTCCTCTTGGGGACCTTCGCGGTGCCCTTCCAGGAGTGGGCTTCCTGCTCCCGTGGGGGCTGAGTTCGTGGTGACTGCAGCGGGGCGGCCGCTCACCTGAATGGGTTGCCTCCAAATCGGCTAGCTGCACAAACTGAGAGATGAACCCACCCCCGACCCCGGAATTGTCTCTGGGCTTCTTTTTTCCTCTCAAGAGGTGAGCTCAAATCTCTGTTTAATCTTTTGTTTATTAACGAGTTTTTAAGCACACAATTAATTTACTTTAATATTTCTTATTGCCTATATTATGTTTTGCCTATATTATATATGATACTGAAAGCTTGTTTAGCTTCTAAATTTATTTTTGATTTGTAATCTGGGCTCTTAAAACTGTTCTTACAAAATTGCTTTAAGAATGGGATGGGGAAGGTTAGATATAAGATGTACTGGGGCAACAATTCCAAGCCCTGCCTCTGCTAACCCCCTTTCTTCTCCTGAATATGCTCGCTCTCTCTGTCTGAACTATAACTCAGGTTTTCGTCTCATTTTGAGGGCATCTCTCTATCGCAGGGTAACAGAGCAGTCTCTCCTTTTGCAGAATTCTGCTACTCCCAGTTTGGACGGGTCCCGTCCTGAGGCAGCCTTATGTGTGGACTTGCACACTATCTGAAGACACTGGAAGGCACAGCCTTGATAGAGGTGGTGGAAAAGTGGTGGGATAGATCTGGAGCAGCACCGTCCCGGAGCTTCTGTGATAACCCAAGTACTCGAGCCCCGCAGTGCCCCACGCAGGAGTGGCGCACACTGCTCAACTCTTGAAGCATGGCGAGTGTGAATGAAGAATTTAATTTGAATTGCATTTCCTTTTCATTTCCATCAACACGTGTGACTAAATGTTGCCATTTTAGATAGCATCTGTGTTCAGAGTGTTTGTGGAGTTACATGGTTAATGAATTCTCCACCGGCATCTCCTCCGGCTGAGTGAAAGCCAGGGCCATGGGGGACATGCACAGTGGTCCCCGCCCATAGCCCAGCCTCAGCTGATCTCCCAGCACAGCCTCCGAAATGTGCACCCTCTCTTCTCTAGGCCTTGCCCTGGCTGAACTTTCCCCTCTGACACCTCTGTGTCTTCTTCCTTCCATTCTCTCAGGGCTTTCGAAGCCATAGCTTCAGTTTGAGTTACTTTGTGATGACCCTGTCAAAAATTCCTACCTATTCTCCACAAGCAGTTGCTCTTTCCTGAGTATTGTTTTCTCTGTGGAAACTGTCCGGCATGCAGTATTTATTTACTCTGTTTATGTCTACGATTGCCTGCTGCTGTTGTGCTCTGGATGCAATCATGACATATTTTTGTTGTTTATTTCACTATGTGGTGGTTTCATCTACAATGTCCTTCAGAAATCTCACGTACTCAGAGGTGGGAACTTGGGAGGGTGACTGGATCACTGGTTGTTGTCCTTGTCTGTGGATTAACCCACTGATGCTTTCATGGCTAAATCTGCTGTTGGGGAATGGGGTCTGAAAATAATGATTCCACATTATGATCCTCAGCTCCAGCATTAATGCCATGCAATATAAGTGTCCAACTAAATGCCAAATGAGTGGATATAATGGCAGGTTCATGCACAATTTTAAAAATCCGACAGAATTATTCCTTAGCATTGCCTGTTCCTTCAGTCTACTCCAGATTTTCAGTCCAAATTCATTGAGTTGAGCTTACATGAAATCATAGATCCAAAATCACAAGAAATCCTATAACTGGAATCAACAAAATTAACTGCACTCTATTACACCTATCTTGCTTCTAAAAATGTTTTATAGCCAACTATGAATGTAGGAAAGAAATTGAATTTAATTTTGACATATATGAAATATAGGTAATGATTTAGAGTCTATGGATAGTGATTTAAAGTCTATGTTCTCTTGGATTTCATAGTTTTGCCTATTTGCCTTCAAGTGTATTATGATATTATTATTGTGGATACATTCTGGGTCACATGGCAACATATGCTTATTTGCCTTATGGGGGTTTTTTGCAGTGTTTCTGTTTATCTGCTTACTTTTATTTTTTCTGTTTTCAGTGTTTCTGGCATGAAGCTTTATTTTGCAGCTGGGATAGCACTTCACATTTAAACTCATTCTTTCTGTTGAATCCTACCCCAAATTTAGGTTCATCAAGCATGCAAAAGATATTAAGACCAGTAAGATGCATCCACTTTCCCTGTTATTATTCTTTTCCAAGTGTTCGGGAAAAACTAAACTACCCAGCTGGTTCTGAAGCTGTGTTATTCACAGCTTTGGCTGTTGCTGACTTGAGCTGGTAAGGCTCCCATGACTGTCCTGGCTTTCCTTGGCAGGGAGACTTTCTGTTGGCTCATTAAAACAGAATGCCTGGATTAGAGAGTATACATACTCTTTGACATGTATGAGGAAAAAAAAGAAGCCAGACATCTTGAATGCTATCCTAATCTTAGGCATTGGACCAAAGTCAGTAGAGAATATAAAAATGAACAAGGATTTTTATGGTTGGTCTCATACCCCATCAATTACTTATGCTTTAGGAATATAATTTGCAAAGTAATAATTTCCTTAGCCCAAATAGGCATATGGAAAAGTTAAGATAGGACTAAATCTCAAAGACCTACCTATATAAAACTGGAAAAAAAATCACTGAGTGCTTTCCCTGTTCTGAGATCAATGTATTATTATTATGATTGAGTTACAACAGTACAGAGTAGGCAAAGCCTTTCTGAAACCTCTGCATGCTGATACCACACATCATTATAGCAAAGGTGGAGTTCAGGTCAGTGAGTTCCTGTCCCATCATTGCCACCAGGAACTCTGATTTATGTGCTATTTACATGCTTCTAGATCTTGTTTCTTTCCTCTTGAAATTAAAGGGGCCACATATTTCTAAAGGTGTGAATGCTGAAAATGGCATCTAAAAAGTCTCAAATAGCACCACAGATAAAATTCTGTAGCACCTCAATTCACAAATGCTTCTACTCCCAAATAACTCAGTTTTTAAACAAAAATGTTCAGAAAACTTTGGCTTTTGCTCGTGAACTCTGCACTAGGTGAAGAGCAGGACTCCCCAGAATTGTTGAAGGAATTCAGTTTGTGCACTGAGCTACAACTGTATATGAGGAGAAAAGCGGCTACTACTAATTATAACACTTTTGATAGGATTCTCTTTTATTTATCATAATAGCAAGTTTGTGTGTATACACACACACACAACATTTCCTCAAGCCACCTGCATCTTCTGGTGCCCCTATTGGGCCCCATTCCAATGTCTGTACCCTCTTACTGCTGGTCCTGAAATTCAGACAGCTATGGTCAGGAAGCTCAGGGTTACTCTGTATTCTTTGGGTCCAAATAGAGAAGTCCTGCCCACGTCCATTTCCCAGGGTGCCTAACAAGGGAGCCCGTGGTGATTTCTACTGCTGCTGCACGACACAGTGGCTTTACCAGTACAGTTTCATTCTCTGCTTTGGAGAGCAGGCCTCCAATAGTGATCTTACTAGGCTATAGTCAAGGTGTCAGCTTACCCTTTGCCTTGCCCAGCTATTGGGAGTTGCTTACCATGCTTGGCTCATGACTGTCCTTTGTTCCAAAGTCAGGAATGTGATGTGGAATCCCGCACACAACCATGGCTTTGATTCCCTTCTACTCCCCGTCTCTTCCTGTTTCAAGGATGGTTAGATTGGGCCCCACTTCAGTACTCTAGGACAATCTACCTATTCCAAGTTTGGTTGATCAACAACCTCAAATTCCCTTTGCTGTGTACGCTAACGTATTCATAGGTTTGGATGTAGAACTTGACATGTCATGATTCTGCCTCCTGTAGGATAGACCAAACAACCCTTAGCATCTGAAGAGGGATGTGAATGTCCATCTTGTTGGCAGTGGTGCATATGTTCCAGAACCTTTCAACAGCTGGTGGTCATGGAAGCAGGGCGAGTTAAATGTGTTCCCTCCCCAAAAAATAAAGATGAGGAAGAATGAATGGAGACACTAATAGGAAAGGAAATGAGGGAAACAGAGAAAAACAAGATAGATAAAGAAAACCACTGTGGAAAGACTATGTAATTGTAGCAGGAAAGAGAGATAAGAGAAAGAAACTCAGCCAAAACAGAAAGTAGAGAAGGTGTCTGCATTCTCAACTTTTCCTTTTAAATAACTTCAACCGGAGACCCAGGCCTGGATGTATTGTGCTCTGATGAGCTCTTAACGGCAACAGTAACTTCGTTTTTTTTTGTTTTTTTTTTTTATTTTTTTTTTTTTTTTTACGTATCCTGCTTTATTCTTTCCATAAAGAATGGTTACATTGTAACATTTAAAAATGTAGTCAGGAAGAAGCTTCGTGTAAGCGCTGAGTTTTCTCCACTGCTGTGATCAAACTTGACAAGGGCTCCACTGGCCCCAAAGGAATGACTGGTTCCACCCGTCACTACACAGCTCCTACTGTAGTTCCTAGCACTCTGTAGATACCTTACTAAAAGGTAACCTCAATAAATTAGGCAAGTATCGCCCTCAAATTTTCTAGCTTCTGAATTCAATTTCCAAATAAATACATTACAAGAAAAAAAATCCATCAGAATAGACAAGGGGAAAATGAAGATGATGGAAGAGAGGACATCTTCCATTTTCCATCATTTTAAAGCTTTTGAATTTAATCCCCTTTGCTACCTGAAAGCTAGAAGTTTTTCTTCTTTCTTTCCAAACAATTTAGCTAGGAAATGTAAGTTTCAGCTATTTATTTGAACAAAATCACACCACAGCAAAATGGCCCAGGTACTCAAAAAAGTTGCACTGGCAGAATTTTCTGTTCGCCTGGTGAGTGGAGACTCCTGCTGCTCTGTGCACGGCCTGCCTGTTTCCTGCAGGCTGATGTTTGCCAAAACTACTACTGTTTTCCAGGTGAGTGTGTGTGTGTGTGTGTGTGTGTGTGTGTGTCTGGGAATTTAACCACAGGCCTTTGCAGTGAGGTGCACACCCAAACCTTATTTATGTATTTGTTTTTTTAATTTGAGACGTTTCATCATGTTGCTCACGCTGGGCTTGACTTGTGATCCTCCTGCCTCACTCTCCCAGAACGTTAATTTGTACTTTTTAAAAAATCGAATCATATCTACAGATGGCTACATATCAAATAATTGAGGGAAATGTGTAGTGAAAGATATCAATCTCCTATTTGAATTCAAATTTCTCTTTTTTTAGAAGCTGACTTTCAATTTTCTGGGACTTGGCTGCTTCTTCTGTTACTTCTTTTTTAATTTTTTAAATCATTTCTATACATATTCAACTTACTTCATGTTTTAATCTTCAAGAATTCATCTTGTATTTCCCAACTCTCTTTCCTCCCTTTGAGTTCTGTCACCTCCCAATCCCTTCTAATTTAAATATATTTGTTACAAAAGCGGAAGACTCAAATATTCTGTAGTTATTATTTTAAAATCCTGCAGCTATGCAAACCCATATTTGTGAAGACAAGTTAACAGTATAGGAAAATATTTGTCAATTAAAATGGAAAATTATTTAGGCCTGGTGTTACAGGCCTATAATTCCAGGAAGGAAGATCACAAGTTCAAGGCCAGCCTTGATAACCCGAGTGAGACCCAGGCACAAAATAAAATACAATTAAAAGAGCTGGCAAAGCATCTCAGTGGTGGGCATGTGGCTAACATATGTGAGACTCTGGATCTAAACTCAGCATCGGAAAATAAATGAAGAGGAAACCAAGAAGATGCATATTTATGATTACAGTGATTCAGATTCTATAAATATAAAAATAGAATTATTTAGATTCTATACAAAGATCATGGAAAAGAGATAATAGAACTAACATTGCGTATCATTTTAACTTTCTCCTATTTTTTTTGTATTTTTAAAAAAACCTTTATAAGAAATACATTACTTATAATAAAACAAATTCAGGTAGTGGGAATAACTCTCTGATCAGAGAGAGGAAGAAGGATCTAGAGTGGAACTTTAGGCCACTTGTAGGTAAAGCTTAGTGCAGGAAATGGCCTCACGCATTATGTGAACTTTAGAATGTCTTTGTTTTCCACCCAATGCTCCTTTTTTACTTAAAATATGCCAACTGGTGGCCTTCCAGAGATCCAAATTGCCATTAAAATTCAGGACACCATCAGAACTTTAAAAAATGAAAACCCAACAGTATTTAATTATGTGCATAATACATATGCATGAGTACATTGTCTTTTGTGATAGGACATACAGCTGCGTGCTCTGGGGCTGAAGTACTGCTTAAAAAATGTTTGGCCCTATGCTAACGATCTACAGAGAAAATGAAATGGCAGACAGGGACACTTTGCTTTAACATGAAGTGCTCTCCACGCCAGAATCATCCTCACTCTCTCAGTGTTAATGAGAAGCCTTTTCTCGCACAGTCACATATTTTCCCTTGGTCCTGCTTTCCACCTGCAAAAGTGTACAGAGTCACTTTTAATGAAGAGCTCTGCGCAGAGCTGAACTTAAGGAATTCGCTCTTCTTCTCGGTACTCAGGATGGCCCCATGGGATGGGTCGAGCCGGGAATGTTTTGTGCAGAGCGGAGAGAGGGCAGTTCTCACTGAGCTTGCTCTCTGGCCCCTGAGGAAGGGCAGCTGACCCTGCCAGACTGTGTCCTCCTCCGAGGCAACTGCTTGGGACCCCAAGTCCACCGTAAGTGGGCTCCCCAGGGCCTGGCCTCTGCCTCTCGGAGTAAGGAACTCTTCACGTGCTCCTTATTGTCCTGCCAGTTTGCCTCCTGCTCTTCTGCTCACCTTGGTTTTAGCCATCAGAGAGGGAGGAATTAGTTGTCTCTTTTTTTTCTCAATGCTGTCAGTCTCAGGTCTGGAGACCTCCTGCTTCTGGCCCTGATTAGAGGTCTCTGCTTCTGATGCCTTCTCTTTCTGGCTCCCTGATGCCCTGACTTCCATCCTAGGCACCTGCATCTCAGGTTGACTCCTTAGCATGTCTCCTACCTAGATCCACAGCTGAATCTTGGCTCGGATCTTCGGATCTTTTTTTAAACTTGCTATTGATTTTTTAAAATTTATTCATTAGCACAATGGCTACTTTCACTGTAGCTATTTGGGACATGTACACAACATGTCTTAATCCTTTCTATGTCACCTTTGCCATTTTTCCCCTTTCCTCTGTCTCTTGGTCTCCTTCCCATTTTCAGTAGATCTGTTTCCCTATTTCCTTTTATCTATCTTTTATTTTGCTTTTTATTTATACTTTGGCTCCTATTTATGGTCTCAAGGAAGGCCCTTAACATTTCTGTGCCCCAGTTTCCTTGCTTGTAAAACACGTAGTAATGGTAACTAATCCGGGGTTACAGGAAGGAATAAATGAGATCATATATACAAAGTGCTAAAAGAAGTTCCTTGAATACAGCATGGTCAGCTTATAGGGAGATAGCCAGCATTTTAGAAGGCACATATAATTGTTATACACAACACACACACACATGCACAGACTAGTACTTTAAATACCCTTGTGTGGTTCAGACCGGAAGTGAAAAGGCTTAGTTTGTGGGAAAGGAATTTCAGGAAGACGAAACCACTTCCTACTTACCTTTCCCTAAGCACAGCTGACCTTCGTGGCAGGCAACCTGTTACTGAGCAATAGCAATGACAGGAAGGTGCATCTCCAGCATAGCTTTGCTCAAAAGGAACAAAAGATGAAAGGCGGGGGCTGACTTAGTGTGAAAACACCTGGCCATGGAACCCCACCATGGTCAAGGAGAAGAGTCCAAGATTCCTTGGGCCTCCTGTTTGCCTGGGACAGTCCACAGGAGAACCAAGACGCTCACAGCATTCAGGGACTAACTTAGATCAAAACCACCTTCTTGAGTAATTCAACCATTTGGCAAAAAGACCTTTAAGCAATGCGCTTCAGGTCACCCGTGGGTGAGGATCGGGCTGCAGCAGGGCTCGTGTGCAGAGGAGCAGCTGGACAAGGTCGTGTAGATGAAGTCCACAAGCTTCACTGGGCCCAGCTGGCCCTAACTCAGTTCTGAGTAAGCGCTCTCTGGCTCGCAGGCGGAGACGCCGCTCCTGGAGTGGCCGCACTCCAGCACCGTGCTATCCTTTCATCCTCCGCAAACCTTTCTCCAAGCTTCACCCACACTATAATCAGTGGCAGAGACCTTTTGTGACTATTTCTAAAGGGCACCCTCTAACTCACCCTTGTAATTTAGCTGGTAGAGTTTGCTAGAAATGTTTAACAGCTCGCAGTGCAAAGGCACCTCTACCAAGTGAACTGTCTCCTTTTTAAGCATAGAGTAAGGCACGGAGACATGAAGTGCTGTAATTAATGCAGCTGCCTCCAATTCCCATGCGAAGGTCGAACACTGCTCACTTCTCGGAAGTCACAGACAACCTAGAAGTGCCGCAAAAAGAGTCGAAACTGCATTGCCCTGTGCCCACCTCAAACCAAAAAGGTGAAATTTGCACCCTGAGGCTGTTCTCACAGATTCCCCATGAATCCGTCCAGCTTATCAGAGAGGTGCAAGAGGTTCCTCAGGGTCGCTCCCGGGGATTCGCGGTGGATCAGCCTCAGAGGGCCTGGGGCAGGCCTGAGTTTCCAGAGCTCGCACTGGTGCTCAGGTCCTCCCAGTGCAGCACCGCACTTTGAGTAGCAGCAGGGATAGAGGCACAGGGAGAACAGCTGCGGGAACCAGTGGATCTGCTCGACACCGTCTGAAAGCTTGTGCCAACCAATCCTTGCTGGTGGTTTTGGGATCCTACTGGCACCCAAATCGGTCAGGCTGAGCTGCACACAGTCAGCCTTCTCATTGTTTTCATCAATATCATCACCACCATCAACAAAGACAGAGAACTAATATCCATACAATGAATCATAAAAATAAATCTAGGATTAAACAGGGGGTTTAACATTTCCCAATGACACAAATGGGCATATCGTTAAGTCCATCTGCCCAGTAGAAACCAAAATTATTCCTCACTCATGTTTAAAGTAAAGAAAGGCTATTGGTCTTTGGCAAAATTCATTTTTATTCCCTAATTTTCTCACTAACAAAGTAACAGAATTTAATTAAAATGACCTATAAGTTATTTTCTACATATAAAGTACTGTGATACAATATAGCTGAACTTTTAAATTCATGTGTGACATGACTCAGGTTCAAATTAATGTGTTATATGTTGTGCAGCGAAATTCTCTTGCTGTCCAAAAAATTGACATGAATGACAGAAATATTTTCTCCCTCTGTTATATTATTCCATTCATACTACCAAGTAAGTGATCTCAAATATTTAAAAAGAAAAAAAAACTCAGAATTAAAACAAATTGCTATTTTAAAATTTTATGCAAAACTCTTCTTTTAAAACATATTTATTACATATCAACAGTGTCATGTGGCTGACATGAGCTTTGACATTGCTTTCTTTTAATTCCAGAATATTTCTGTGGAAGCTTTATTTCAGAACTCTGTACATGCCTAGTAACACACCAAGTATGTACCCATGGTCCCCAAATTCACAGTGCCTCTCTCTTCTGTGCAGACCACCTGTGGGTATAATTTTTTTCTAATAGTTTTATTGATTTGCTGAGAAACCCTCTGGCTTGGATGAAGGAATTTTAGAAACACAAGATATATCCATAATCATGACACTATGTGGTCTACTTTCAATCATTCATTTCAATTATTATTCAATTATTAAGTTTTCAAAGTCGCTGCTCTCACTCTTTTTTGCCTGACTATTTTACAAGATAGCAAAAGACTGAAAGAAAAGGATCAAACTTTACCTAGATTATCAGCAGCTCTTTCAAATTCACACTGCAGGCCACCACATTAGGAATGTCAAACATAACAACTAAGGGTTATTATATTTCCTTCCACAAATCTGGACTATTTTGATTCTTTCTAGTAATATTTTCACACTGCAAAGGGAGAATATAATAATAATGGTAGAAAATGATAGTAAAAATGAGCCATTGGGCAATGGCTTAATCTTCTGTGATCTCATCATTTCAGAAAACACGCAATCAAGTAACCACACAATTGATCGTGGTGATCGCAATACGATCGCCACGCAATTGAGTAACCTACGAATAATTGTACAGCTGCTGAGGGACAAGCATGAGGTTCAAAATCCAGTTTTTCTGACTCCAGTCTGTGGTTTTATTTTTTATTAAGTTTATTGGTATATTTTAGGTATACAATTACATTCATCCTTGGGATCTTATGTCTTTCCATGACTTATCTTGGTTCTTATTTCTCCCCATTCCCCGGCCCTCCCTTCACCTCCTGCACCCTTCCCTGTTTACAAAGACATTGTTTCCATGTTTTTCCTTTTCATATATTTTTTCTTTTCCCTTTTTACCTTTCCCCTACCCCTCCCACTTCCTTTACTCTTTTAGACCTTTCTTCCTACCACATAATATCAGTTATACATTTTGATCCTTATTTTAAATGTCTCATGTGCTTTCCTCAAATTTCTTGCCCTAAATAGTAGAATGGCTTCTCAGTGTAAAATATGAAAGGCCTCATCCAGTAGAAACTAAGAGACAGCGAATGCTTAATACTTTATCCACTTCTGAGAACGTGCATTATACAACAAACAAACACACAGACAAACAAAAAATAGTGACTACTGTTGTGCGCAGATCGCGATATCCCCAAAGACCACCAAGGAGTGGAGTCCAGTGAGGAGTTCATTGCAGGCTCGAGCCCGGCAAACTCGAGGCTGGGCCCCCATACCTCACCGAACAAGCGGATCAGAAACGAGAGCCCCGACCCTTTTGGAAGCATACTTTTATAGGGTTTGGGAGGAATAGGAGGGTAGAAGCTGGAAGTTACTAATACCCACAAAGGGGGGCAAGTTCAGCGGGGGGTCATTATGTTCTTTTTCTTCTAAAGAACATCCTATGTGGTTAAACAGTTAGGCAGACTCTTTATGCTTAGCAAAGCACATGATTTCCTTGCTTAACTTATCTTTTACTTATCTTATTTTGAAAACTTAAGCAACTATTGGGAGGGGGTAGGTTCACTTGGGTCAGAACAAGAGGAACAGAGAAACAAGGAAGTTATTATACAAAATGGAGTTTCTGTTGTTCTCTGCCCAGAATGTAGAGACGGGCGAAGGACAAAGAGGGAGCCCACCATGATCAGCAAACTTGGTTCCTACACTACTAGTCTTTTTGAAATAAAAAAATATGTAACTGAAAAGACACAAAGTTGAGAAACTAAGGGTTATTATATTTCCATGTCCCTTAACGTTGGGAGAAGCCATATTCATCCAGTTGAGTTGAAATGAAATGTAAAAGCACATATAAACATTGAGATAAACCAGCGACTATTTTCTCCACCTAGACTGCAACCTACTTTATATAGAATTTATATACAGAGAATCAGGCTCGGTGACAGTTTATCACTATTCATATTCATGACGCATAATATTCCGAGCTCAGATCGTTACTGCTATAATGAAAGATGAGCCAGTGGTGATGAGCCTAGGTGAGCCAGTGAGTCAACGAAATGGGTGAGGGAGGAGCCACACCACCTTCACTCTGCACTGAGCAAGGAGGATGAAATTATCCATTTTCATTTTCTAGTCTTAAACAGATTTCTCCTTTCAGAATGCTCAGGAAGAACCCCCTGATGGCGCTCAGATGAGGTGGAGCCCTGGGCCTGAATCAATCTCTCCATCTCATTTCTCACTCTCGTGATGTATTAGGAAATTTTCCCTTTCAGATTTCCAGACGCTTGTCAACCGCTTTGCTCTTCAACTTGCCGTTTTGGCAAAGCAGCTCTGGGTGGAACAGGGAAGTGCTGTGCATCCTCACCACAGTGTTCCTACAAGACGACTGTGACTGACCTTTGGAAAGAGACGTGAACCACATACATACTCTGTATTTTAAAATCTGACAAAGCACATCTTTCTTGAATTAATAGTTAATTAAATTTTAAATGCAGGGCCATTTATGTGCTGCAATACATTTTTCTAGTAAATGGAAACTCTCTACCCATGGAAAAAGGGTGTGTAAGGGTCAGTGGCGATGATGTTAATTCATATTTTGTTCTCTGTGACTAGTAGAGCTAATGGACAAGAGTGCAGTTCCCCTACATTGGCCAGAGATTTTCAATTTGGGGGTAAAGGACTTTAGATAAGCAGTCTCCTAGATTTTCTGCTCAGGAATGGCTGAACAGTAGTGAAAAGAAAGTTGGTGCTCCAGGAAGAATTCGTCACTCTTGACTATTTCTGTTCTTTCCCCCTCGTGTGCTGCATGCTGCAGCCCTTCCTAAATATCTTATGAATATATTCACTTCTCTGTCTCTGCTCCTTCATCTCCATCTGGGTTTCTAATGCCTCTGAACTAAAATGCTTTAGCAAATGGTCTTCTCTCTCGGACAGGCCTACGCCTGGTCCTTCCTCTACCCCACAGCGTAGGTCATCTTTAGATGCATCCTAGACGACATTCCTGCCACTCCCTGCTGCGCTCAGAGCACAAACTCCATGTGCCTAGGCCCTTGGCCACCTCAGTCTCATGACCAGTCATTCAGTATGGCTTGGTTCCCTCTGAAGAAAAGAGGCTACCGTGGGTTCTGCTCCCTTCAGTGTGTGTGTTCTCCTGGCTGCTTTACACTGTTGCTTGTGTCTAGAATACATTGCACACACACACACACACACACACACACACAACACGTACTTCTTCAGAGCGTAGTGGAGATGTTGCCTGCACCAGGGAGAACTGTGGATTTCTTCCTCCAACCAGTTGTAGTTTCACATTAGCATCACACCAAGATAAGATCTCATGCCTCAGACCATATTAAGACCAAGTCAGTCAGGGTGGGTTCCAGGCATCGGTGTTTTGAAAAGCTTCCGGGTGGTTTCATGGCACAGCTAAGGTGGAGCTACCCCACAACTACAGCAACTCAGCCTACTGAGCCTTCCCTGGCCCTCTGCTGCCCAGGGAATTGGAGTCCACACTTTTCCACCTTGGCCATAGTCAGGAGGGGCTCTGTCAGGGGGTTGTGAACTGTGTTATCTACTGAATTCACTCACAATAACAACTGTTGGTCATAATTATATGAGAGTTTTTTACATTTAGAAAAATATCTGCATAAATCAAACACTATTTTCTACTGGAACCTTCAGACATTTACTAAATATTAGATAGAGGAGAATCCAACCTATTTGACCGTTAAGTGAGTCTGGCAGGAAGACTTTGAGGCAGATTCGTGTATAAAATATGTTTCAGAGATACCAAAATGCCTGCTGGTAAGTTTTCTATTCCTTGTTATGGCAGCTAAAATCCAAGAAAATGACAATAACGTGAGAGTTCCACACAATAACAACATCATCTTTTAATAATGTAATGCTACTCTTACTTGGAAAATATAAATTACATCTATATATGTGTGTGTGTGTGCATTATATATATATGTGTGTGTATATATATATGTGTGTGTGTATTATATATATATGTGTGTGTGTATATTATATATATGTGTGTGTGTATATATATATATATATATATCAGGTATGTTTTGCTTTGAAGTGTGTGTATATTGTAGAGTGATTCAATCGAGCTAATGAATATATGCATCCACGCACCACTTTTCATTCACAAACTCGTATTTCAAAATTTTTATGTTGATTTTTCTGCTTAGATAATGATAAACACACCAGGAAAAGGAAGCATATTTTTAAGCACAAAGATGTTTCCACAAGGAGTCAGGACGCCTAAGACTTAGCCCTCATTTGACACACATTTAGGCTCCTGCCTTCAGCAATCCTAGCACTGCAAAATCAGGATCAACCTACAGGCTGGGATTTCTAAAAATTCTGTTAGAATTCAGCGGAAGACAGCTGTGTGTTCCTACCTGAGACAGACTGCACTGGGCAGGCAACTGCAGAGAATTTAATGAAGTCTATTTACAAAGACATAGACAGGATAAAATCAGGAAAGGATCACAAAGCACGAAAGAGCCAGCTACACAGGACGTGCTGCTGCCCTGGCCCTGAAGGGATGGACAGCGGACAATGTCCACAACCAGGTGGGAGCGGAATCTGGTGGAAGAGGAGCTGCAGTGGCCACAGGAGGGAGGAGGGGCTCAGTCATTGCAGAGACCATTACCTGGGAGGGAAGGAGCACAGCACAAACACCCGCCCGCCCTCCTCTCCTCCTCCTGCCCACCTGCCCACAGCTTTTGATGAACAAACCCAGCCCACAGCAGCGCAGTCTGTGGAGACCAGAGCTATAGAGCAGGACTGAGAGAGACCAATTGTTCCTGAGCATGTTCAGTGTGGCAGGAAGCCTACTATTGCCCAAATGTGTACAGTAAACTCTTTTAAATACAAAATGACAAAACAACAACACAACATAGAAACTATCATTCCACATGGCGATGTCACGGCAGGTCGCTTGGTTGTGAATTTGCGGAGTCTCATCACATGTTCCACACGGGAGCGCTGAGTCCGAACGCACCTGCATCAGCTCCTAAGACATGACACACATGACACACATGCCACACACGCACAAGGGCCAAAACACCGGAGATTGGCAGAGGATGGGGGCCTAAAGGAGCACGTTGTGCTTTCTACTCATCTTTTCTATAAAGTAAAACATAACAAGAATTAATTGTAAGAGTCCCTTTCACATGCAGTAGTCACTGAAAAAAAAATCTCCTCTTGCCCCAAATTCCACCGTGTTGCTGCACCCGCGAAGATCGGGTGACCGTGAAGTCATCGCCCTGGGACACTGAGTTGGTTGTTAAATACTCCAAGGCCCCGGGGAGCCTCAGCTGCAGAGAGAAAATCCACCTTCCTGTCTGAACACCTATATTTCCTGTCCCAGTGCCCTTGTTCAGAAAGACAAAAATCTCTGCTTTCCAAAATGTCCTTGCTAAGGCACTACAGATACCCACTGCGCTCACCATGACTTTGTTTCATGTAGAGATAAAACAACTTTGCCTTCATGATATAGTAAATGTGGACATTCCTTGCCCTTTAAAGAATCTGATGATATAAATTTGGGAACATCTTCATGGTTGTTTTAATAATAGACATTTCCTGCTGATAATTTTTTATCGATATGAAGGAAGAAAAAAAATGTTTATATCAAAAATATAACACTGAAATATATTTTACTTCAAATCCTATATCAGTTTTTACAAATCTAGTTTATTTGTATCATATATCATATTTTTATACAGAAAAACTCTGAAATGAATAGGTCAAAGTAAAAATGTTCTGTATTTTGATGCCCAATGTATTTGTTACATATACTATTTAAGGTTCCATTGCTATGAGATGGCTGGAACTCTAGCTATGAAAGCCTGCTACTGTTCTCTTTATGCAAGAGTTTAGGCATAAACTTAAAGCTATTATGTAACATTGCACTGGAAATGAGATCTAACAGCAAACTACGCTAAACCACCCCAGGGCAGACTCTGGATGGCGGTGCGATAGGACTTGGGGGCAGCAAGAGACACGTGGCTCGGGGCCACTGTGGCGCCAGGGACAGCACAACGCAAACAGCTCCTCCGGTTCTGGTTTCGGACACTGCTGACAGGCTGAGTGATTCACACAGAGCAGCACTTCACGTGCACGTCTATGCCTGCTTCTGGTCAGCAGTGTACGCAAAGGCAGACATCGTCAGGCGCACATAGCCCTCTCTCTGAACTTACCTCCTCGGGTGCGTGTACACCCTGGCTCTGGGAAGACTGGGGAGGAGAACAGGATGCAGCTGTGGCTGTTTGCAGGGCCAGGAGCCATCTGCCAGCCCTGTCCTCGGCCCCTTGCCACCCTGCACCTTGCTTAGAAAAGTTGATCCCAAACACAGTGCTCCTTGCTCCAACCCTGTGACTTCCCGGAAAACCACCACCCAACACAGGCTGAGTCTGCTACAATACTCAACACAGAAAGCCCGGATTCAGCTGGTGCCAAAAGAAGAAAAAAAGATCAGAACAGAAGGACTTTCTATAAAATTATTAATTTTTAAGACAGTATTTCTAAAATCAATCCAGGATTAGCTCTTTTGGCCAAAGGCAGGCTGTGATTATGATTACGGAAGATATTTAAGGAAGGGTGTTTCCTGGCCAAGGCTATGTGTTTTATCCAACTAAGTTGAAAAACAACATCTCAGTAGGTAACGAGTTCAGAAATGACTTCACAATTTGTTCTTGGCAAAATGACCACGGCCAGGGCTCCGCACCCTCTGGAACACACTGAAGGGAAGAATGTGAGAGACAGCGGAAAACAATCCACAGGGCCCCTAGTCAGGAGAGGAAACCTGCTCCCAGTAGCCAGTGCTGTTACTACTTTTTGGAGATCTTAAGAAATAATGCACAGGACTCCAGGGGAAGTTTGGGACATACTACATCCATTTTCCCTGGTGAAGGAAGACGGAGGAGCAGAACTGATTTATGCATAGAAGTACATAAAAGACAGTGTCAGGAAGAAGGTCTGGGCTGGGCTGCTCAGTGGTTCCACACATTTGTGTGTGCGGAAAGCGCAAGGCCCTGGGTTCGATGCCCAGCACCAAACAAGAAAAGAAAAAAAAACTAAGGAAGAAAATGTGTGTATCCACTCTGAAGTCCCTTTGATATTTTAGAAGGAAATGATGAGGATGATCACCATCACCAATACGTAATATAAGATGTAAGAGTAAGTAAGCGGAGCAGGGTAAAAATAAACTGGTTTCTGTCTATATATCCGAGACACAAACACACACATAAACAAGTCGCCCTTCACATCTTAGTGAGGTTTTAAACTTTAATAATTTTAAGAGTATATGGGGCCAGGGATTTAGCTCAGTGGTTCTACTGCTTGCCTCCCAAGCACAAGGACCTGAGTTCAATCCCTGATACAAAAAATAAATAATAATAATAATAATAATAATAATAATAATAATAAACTTTAGAAGTATAAATGCTACTGACTTTTGGAGACAATTGTATTTGAAAGGCTTAATTATTTAGGTTTTTATGCTTCCTTAGTTTGTGACTTTTGCTGATATATTTTCAATTTTTGCTTTTTTTTTTTTTTTTTTTTTTTT